>NW_020653993.1:7571911-7592078 GCF_003589595.1 Hyposmocoma kahamanoa
GTAATTCTCAGCTCAACGGAGATTCACTCGACTTCAAACTGCTTTTGGCGATGAAGCACCATACAAGACGACTATTTATAGCCGGTTTGCAGACACATTCTGAGAACAAGGTTTAGGTTTTATTCCACCAAGTTACCTTAATACAGTGGAGTACAGCTTCGAAAAGTTCCGAACTTTGGACGGTATGGAGATTTTCTCACGGTGTTTTCCTTTTTGTTTTTGTGAGAACAAGCGACGGGACGAACTAGTTGGGCGCCTGGTGGGAAGTGATACGTTTATCCATAACAGTTGCAGTACCATTACCGCCCGTACAGGGACCTTATGCAGTCAGGTCCTGACCCCAGATCAGCCCGTTTATACAGAGTTCAGATCTCGGATGCACGTACAGCAACCTCCCTATTGTCCTGATAGTACCGGAGCTATTGGCACGCTGACCTGTCGTTGCGAATTGCACAACTAGCAGTTGCCAACGCCTTCTATGATCAATTGAGAAAATGAATTGTTGTAACGCATAATAGACATAACTAAAATTGTGGTCTGCCACGTAGAGGTCTCGGGTTTAGCCTACATTTATTTCTCTAGAATTTGGGTTTGTTTATGTGTGTGTCCATGGCACTCGCGATATAGGGTTTCCCTAATACGGGGCTTGAGTGTGTGTTATTATTATTGTTATAATACAGAGTAGAGTAAACACAAAGCTCCATTAAGCCAGTCCCCAGACTCTATCCATAACGCATGACCCGCGTAATAGGGCCATAACTTTGAGTCAAAGAGATTCCAAATCATTAATCTGATTTATGAATTTACTTCTATATTTGAATTATGAGTCGTTTGTCGTTTAGGAACATATGAGTGCTTAAGTGAAGGGTCGGGAGAGTGCTTGGATCTTAAGTGTGTTAGTTTTAAATCATCTCAGTTGTATGTTGATAGAGTCATGTCAGAATTTTTGTCTTTCGATTTTCTGTAAAAAGTTAGAGTAGTGGCTAGACGTCGAGTTACTTAGTCGATGGCGAGTTGGTGGTGTAGTATATTAATATTATGTATATTTTAATTGAAGAATAAATTGTTCATGAAACGAGAGAGAGAGTTTTTTTACCGATTTCAAGAAAAGGAGGAGGTTCTCAATTCTACTGTATGTTTTTTGTATGTATGTAAAGCGTTAACTCCGGTGGCATTTGTGAACCGATTTTGATGATTCTTTTTTTGTTGGTAGAGATTATCTCAGTTTTGATCTCATTTAAATTTGAAGAACGTATTCCACCTCTAAGGGTGGCAATCTAGGGGATTCGAGCACTCTTCAGTAACCGATTTCAATAAATCTTTGCAAATAGATGCAATTCCACTAACTTTTGAGGACGGTTTTTTAATTAACAGGTTTTTTTTTTAGTAAAGTTTTCGAGAAAATTCAAAATAAACTTATAATGTCTTATGTTTCTTTAATATTTATACTTTGACTATTATATACTTTATTTGTCCTATGATGTAGCTAAAGGATTTACGTGTTATTCTTATTATAAAACAATTAGAAACTTTTGAATATAATTTGTATTATCCGCCCTTGTTACACCAAGCCGGTAAATTAATGGGGTCTTCGTTTTATTGTTGCTTTGTAATCTATAAAAAAAAAAAAAAAAATCATTACATTCGCTGGATTTAAATGAATCGACAGAATCATTTTCAGCAGGGCTCATTGGCCTCCTTTCTGACATTTTTTTACATTTAAATAAGTTTTTAGAAACTGTAAGTGGTAACGTGTTCGAAATTCAAACGCACATTTAGGGTCGCATTCCAGTAGTGTGAACCACATAAATTCAAGCTATCAAAATATCATTGAAGTTACGTAGTCGTTACGTCGTACGCTCAATGCCAGTCTATCACGAATATTAATTAAACTCAACAGGCAAGAGCTTCGCACTCTAACTGCCGCCCTAACAGGTCATGGTCCTTACAACCATCCCAATTCTCTTAAACAAGTTAGAAGCACTGGGAATTAGAGGAATTCAACACAAACTTTTACAGGACTACCTTTCTGACAGAAAACAGCGAGTGACGATTGACAATATTACGAGTGATGAATTGCCTGTTGAATACGGTGTTCCCCAAGGAAGCATATTAGGATCGATCCTATTTCTTGTCTATATTAACCAACTATGCACTCTTCCCCTCTCTGGCGGTAAGATCATATCCTACGCTGATGATACAGTCCTACTTTTCAGTGCCTCAAGTTGGAATGACGTATTCACACAAGCCCAATTTGGTTTTAACTCGGTAACCGAGTGGCTCAGAGTAAATGCACTTACACTTAATACTGACAGAACCAAATATATGACATTCTCATACAACATCCTCTGTCAACCTGTCGAGAATACTTTCTCAATAGTAGCTCATCATTGTCCCAGTCCAAGGACTCAAGTTTGCGGCAGTGGTTGTCCAAACTTGGACAGCACAGTCAATATTAAATATTTAGGTGTCATAATCGATCAACATCTCAATTTCAAACAGCATGTTGTAGCGCTTACTGCTAGAGTTCGAAAATTAATATATGTTTTTAAAAATTTAAGACATGCGTCTAGCGGTGAATTACTCAAATCAGTATACTTGGCCCTCTGTCAATCATTGCTACTTTACTGCATTACTTCATGGGGCGGCGTACATAAAACAACCCTGTTAAACCTAGAAAAGGCGCAGAGAGCTATTCTCAAAGTCAGCAACTTCCGTCCTTTTTGCTACCCTACCCACAAACTCCTAGCCGAGTGCGATGTCCTTTCTGTGCGGCAGCTGTTTATCTTGCAAATAATTTTGAAAAAACACTCAATCACTCCATTTGAGTCTAAGTCCTCATCCTACCAAAGACGACTCAATACCTTCTCTTCTCGTGAACAACTTCGCACATCACACTCTCATAGATTCTTCTGCTTCCTTGGTACATTCCTTTACTTCAAATTAAATTCAACATTGCATTTTCACGCCTTGAATAAGATGGGATGTAAAAAGACCGTCAAACGCTGGCTTAAAAATAAAAACTATGATGAAACAGAAGGTTTACTAGAAGTTATTTCATAATTATATTGTAAAAGCTAATTGTTTTATTCTTAATTAAATATAGCTATTTTGATTTTAAGCACTAATATAGTGAATCTGTGCACAAACAAGATGCTTAAGATACAGGTAATAATGTACTTAGTTTAGGCTTCGCAACTATACTGGTAGGCTTCTAATAATTAATTGTATAGCTTTATGATTAGTATAATAATTAAGGTTTATTTTTTATTATTTTTTTACCAATTGTATATTAGCTTCCCTTACATTTGTTTTTGTTTTTTTACTTATATTTAGATTAAGTTATGCTGAAATAAATTTATCTTTATCTTTAATAAAC
Source organism: Hyposmocoma kahamanoa (assembly GCF_003589595.1). Lineage (NCBI taxonomy): Eukaryota > Metazoa > Arthropoda > Insecta > Lepidoptera > Cosmopterigidae > Hyposmocoma > Hyposmocoma kahamanoa. Next base: position 7,575,291 of record NW_020653993.1, read on the forward strand.
ACCTTTTCAATTTAGGTATCACAGACAGCCCTCTATGCAGCGCGTGCATGGAGGGGGAGGAAACGGCTGCGCACATCCTACTACAGTGCTCCGGCGTGGCCAACTACAGGGCAAAGTACCTTGGAGTGCCAAGGTCGCTCCCCGAAGTCTTCAGCAAACCGAGGAGGCTGCTGAGATTCCTGGAGGAGCTTGGGTGGCACGAGTAGGACCCTGCACCCACCACACGCAAAATAGGCGCCTTGACGTCGAGTTGCGGACACCAGCCCGTTACACCATGTACCAAGTACCAAGTACGTAGTCGTTCGATTGAAGTCCTATACAAAGTCGGTATTCACGTATCACTTGAACGAACGTTGATATGAGTAGAATCGAAACGCAACGACTAATGAACGACATCTTGGATTGTGAAATTTGACATTTAGTCGTCGAAAGTCTATTGAAAGAACTGTCAAAATTTTGGCAGAATACGTATGACTTGTCGTTGTTCGATTCATATACCAGAATACGCTTTAACGACATTTGGATTGAACGACTTTAAAATTGGACTCGTTGACGTTCACAGTCACACGTGAATACGAAAAAGCAGTTCAACGATTAAGTTGCTACAATATCGTAACAGTTTGATTACGTGAATCACTCCCTTGAACTCTACTCAATGCTCAAGTCAGTCTTGAGTATGATTTAAAGCACTAGAAATCATACTCAAGTCCTTGCCATTAGGGTTGTATTTCCAGTCCATGAAATCATACTCAAGTCCTGACTTGAGCATTGAGTAAAGTTCTGGAATACGACCCTTATAATCCATGTAACAAGTGCGGAGCGCCACCTTGTAAATGAATGAAACTTACGCCATCTAGAAGGGAGATCGAAATGAGTTTTTGTCACAAGGTACTAGATAGTGTTTTACAAGTTTTGATGCTATGACATCAAAACGGGCTTTGGGTGCCGAACGCCTTTGTTGTTCCCAAGTTTTTTTTTATAACGCACACACTCAACATGGCCCCGCACTAGGGAAACCCTGTGTCGCGGGTGCCATGGACACACACATAGACAACCACAAATTACACCTAAACTCACGAGAGAAATAAATGTAGGCCATACAAATATTTCTCCCGACCCGGGAATCGAACCTGGGACCTCTGCGTGCCAGTCTGGCATGGTAACCGTTCGGCCACGGAGGCAGTTTAAATGCCTCAATTGCAGTATTATCTCAGTGGAGTCTCAACGGAATTAAAATAACCAGTATTTTCAAGAGAATTAAGTCTTGGGGCTGTTTTGAAGCACAAATATTTCGGTTAACTTATAACGATGGTATATAATACATCCTTGAACCTACAAAAACATTACCATAACCATACAACGAGCGCACGCAATGAAACGTCTGTTACATTTTAGGGTGTATTTCTAACCGTGTGGAAGTTACGACATCGACATGAAATCGGAATAAGGCGAAATGAGACCAAAAATACACGTTTTAACGCACTTCGGTTACACGGAAAATCGGTTTTCGAACGTTAGAAAATACATTTGATAGATAGATAACATCACGGTATTACATATGACAAGAAAAGGAAAGTTACAACAAATAATATACTGAAAAGGTTTCGGCTCGGTACAATGCTGCCAACTTTAAAAGTTTGTTACGCCGATATTCTGCCGACACGTTGCGCAAGCAAGCTGCGCGCGGCAACGAACAGTCGGTCGGCGGCACACAACAACAACTTACTTAAAAAAAAAGTATTAATCTACAAGTACAAATACACAGACAATTAATAAAATCATAGAACATTGAAAAGTGTAATTACTGCTAAATTCAACTTGTTATTTTAATTGATAACCAAAACAGCATATACCAGTAATACCAGTAGTGAACTATGGTGCCCGAAACAAGTTTGATCAAAGCTTTGCTCTCTTAAAAAAACATAAATTTCCCTAAACTTCATTTTTTAACCGACTTAAAAAAGAGGAGGTTCTCAATTCGACTGTCTTTTTTTGTTACGCGATTACTCCGGCTTTTGTGACATATTTTGTTGATTCTTTTTATTAATGACATATGTTGGTGATAATATTTGTGATAAATTTTATTGATTCTTTTTGATATCTCAGTATTGGTCCCATTTAAATTTGAAGAAAATTTTCCTCTAAGGGTGGCAAACTACGTGAAAAATTCGGTTTCGCGCACTTTGCCGTAACCAATTTCAACACGCACACACACACACACACACACACGTACACACACACAAACAGTCAACATAGCACTTCCCCGCACTAGGGAAAACCTGAAACCCTGCATCGTCGATGCCATGGACAAAAAAAAATTCAACAAAACGTGGCAAATAGATGTAATTCCACGAACTTTTGAGGTCGGTTTTTATTAGTCTGTGCTGATTACTACGTTCATTCACGGAAAAACCAGTTTCATTCGATTGTTATTAGAAATGTTACAATAAATTTTTGTCTCTCGTGTTCCGTAATAAATTAATTTACCTCCCACGAAATTTGTTTTAAGTCAAAATACCGCTTTGTTTTTTAACTTAAATATATCTTTTTTTATGTATATCAAGGGTTTTATGTAGGAAAGTAAACATAATACTAACATATGTATATATAGTAAATGTGAAAAATGATATATTTAAGTTAAAAGCAAAAAATGGTATTTTGATTTACACAACTTAAGTGGGAGGTATCGACTTTATTTCTTAAATAATAATAATAATAACACACACACTCAACATAGCCCCGCACTAGGGAAACCCTGTGTCGCGGGTGCCATGGACACACATATAGACAAGCACAATTTACACCCAAACTCACGAGAGAAACAAATGTAGGTCATACAAATATTTCTCCCGGCCCGGGAATCGAACCTGGGACCTCTGCGTGGCAGTCCGGCATGGTAACCGTTCGGCCACAGAGGCAGTTAAATGCATTCGTGCAATGAATTTGAGGCGCGCCTCTTTTCGTCTACCTCACATGCTTCTGCAAAATATACGCAACCACGATGACATTTCGCCTGTCGGTCAGAAAGAAATCTGTAATAAATTCAGTACAATACAAATTAAAAAAGTAAAAACGACAGGTACAACTTATTGCTAAATAGCAATCTCTTGCAGGCAACCTTTGGGTATAGGAAAAACTGTAGTATAAAATTTATTGAGAGCGCAACAGAATATGTATTTAATACGCATATTGCACATACACAAATGAAGAACAAACAAATACTGCATAAATAAATAAAATAATAATAATAAAAAAATACATATAATTACTTAAATATTTACAACACAAAATTTAAAACACGTACGAATAGGAGAAAAGAGTAATTCACGTATAAGACAGTCAGCTTTGAGAATAATTTTCAAAGACTCAACAGACTTAGCGCGTCTGATCGATTCTAGCAGATAATTCCACAGTTTGATGCTTCTAACCTTAAAGGAGTTAGAATAAAAGTTAGAAGAGTGGATATGACAATTTAAAGAAAAACTAAGAGAAGAGCGTAAGGTACAATTCAGTAATAATAAATTTATTTCCGTGTAATAAGAGTGAAGAAGACAACGAAGACAACCAAGTGGAAACGAAACGCACAACGTATTTTTCGATCATAATATGGATATGGCTTTTTCTGACCGGCTTGGCATAAGCTTTTTTTTTATTTGACGAAGTGACGGGACGAACAAGTCGCCCACCTGGTGGTAAGTTACACAAACAGTTGCAGTACCGCTCAGAGCTTTGAATCACAAAGATCTGAGGGTCACTGCCACTGCGCCCGTCATCCTGAGACATAAGTTGACAAGTCCCATGTGCCCGTAATTTCACCAGCACCCTTACACTTCAAAACCGGAAAGCAGCAATGCTTACATTACTGCTTGGCCGCAGAAATAGGTAAGGTGGCAGTACTTCCCCGGACGAACTCTTTCACAAGGACTATATCACTAAAAGTACTTCTTCGATGGGTGTAGTGACTCCTTATGATGACGTCAATGATAATCAACCTACCTAACATTTTGGTGTTCTGTGCATGCGAAAATATAGATGGCACCGTTTCTCATTACCTGGTTGTGAGCATGCATAAAGTAGGATTATGCGAAACGCCTGGCCCTAATAACCAAGAACGCTCTTTGTTGGCTATAAATGTAACACGAGGTCGATGACTTTGGGTAAATTTATACTTTCCAGTGCTGCTGCAAAGACAGACGGTAAAGAAACATAATCAGTTTTAAGAAGTTTAGTTTTTGTTAAAAAACTAAAAAGGTAAATTTAAAAACAAATTTGAAACGGAGACTAACAAAAAATTGCGATGTAATCTCTCGGATTCCTTCAATAAAATTCGGTGCCTTCAAATTAGGCGGTTAGGCCGGTCACACACAGTCGGAATCCCGTTTCGAAATTCCGTTTCGGATTCGATGATAGCAAAACCACAAATACTATTCTGTTCAAAATTTTTCCGATTTGAAATTCTATATGGTGGCTTGTGCATTTGTGATTCTGCACGGAAAAAGCCGTTCCGAATACAAGTGTTCCAAAGGTTTTGTAAGGCCGCAACACAAATTCGTAAATTTCGTCCGTATTTTCACTGTGAGAACATCTGGACCAATGCCTTGCGTCTTTTAGATGAATCTTGTTATTCCGAGTGCAAATGAACGTATGTGTGTGATGTATATACGGAATTTCGAGTTGATATTCCAAAACGGAATTCCGAATGTATGTGGCCGGCCTTTAAAAAGCCATACAATATTTAGAAGCGCAGTGGCAGCTTAAGTATCGTGACATGCGCGCGCCACTTTTTCAGTCATAACTTAGTGACCTAAAAATGACGGAATGACTGTCGTGTCACAGCAGCGCTACTACAAGCATCTAATATACAGGCACCCTTAGACGTAATTGCCGTAAGGGCCTATAACCTCAAGGGTAATAACAATGTGTTACAAGTAATTGTCAGTATGATAATACATGTAACTACAAACAATGGCGAAACTGTTATGTTGTATGTTATGTAATATAGATAAACAACGATTATTATTCGAGATATTTATTTTAAACCTTCACCTCTCCCATGGACAAAAAGATAAATTTTCCTCGCTAATGGCGCGGTGTCAAGAACTCAGGTTAAAGAACCGTTAGGGCGTGTTCCAATTACGTCGTGACGACTAATAGAACAACGTGATTAACTGTCGTTCACGACATTTTTTTATTATGTTCAACATGTCAGCCGGAAGATGTCCACTGCTGAACATAGGCCTCCCCCCAAAGATTTCCCGTCAAAGGTTACCCGCGGCTCTTACCAGGTCATGCGTCCATCTAGTAGGGGTCCCACTGAACGCCTTCCAGTTCGTGGTCTCCATTAAGAACCTTTCTGCCCCAACGGCCGTCAGTTCTGCGAGCTCTGTGCCCTGCCTACTGCCACTTGAACTTGCTAATCCTTCGAGCTATGTCGGTGACTTTCGTTCTTCTACGGATCTCCTCATTTCTGATTCGATCACGTAGAGAAATGCCGAGCATTGCTCGCACCATAGCTCGTTGACTGACTTTGAGCTTTTTTATGAGGATTTATTATGTTATTAACTCCAAAAATTGCAAAAAACCAAAAAATCCTTTACGCACCCTTTTCTCAAAATGCTGTTTTTGATATTACAGTGGTTTGATTGGACATGGTGGAAATGGAAGGTTTGGTCTCTTCCTACTCAGATGGGAAGAGAACGAGAAGTATGATTTACCGCGTTCAGATATAATGCTCTTTATCTTTTTAAGGCAAAACCGAGGGACGGAGGGGGGGCTTACGTAATGTATCATTCAAGTTAATGTTAAGTATGGACAATTGCGTGATTGTCCAATATGTATGACACTGGTGTATAAGACTTCCAGATTTTAAACGTAATTACGCAATGCTATTCAAACTTTTAACAAGATTATAAAAGAGCAGATTACAGAGTTTGGAATTACATTAAGTTCTTTGTAAAGTTTTGCAACTTGTTTTAAATAACTTTGAATAACCAAAATTTAATAAAAGTTGTATTCAAGCGGATTCAGCCCTGGAACTTGGACGTGAATAGAGTGACTTGTATGGGTTGACATCTTTTGTTCGAAAAATTTTGTAAGGAATTATTATAGTTAAGACGGGTGTGTAATATATGATATTTTTTGCTTTATAATCCACAATCAGAGTTTAAAATCACAAAGAACTGAGGGGCACTGCCACTGCGCCCTGAGACATAAGTTGACAAGTCCCATGTGCCTGTAATTTCACCAGCACCCTTACCCTTCAAAACTGGAACACAGTTATGCTGACATTACAGTAGTAGCAGTATTTCCCTGGACGAACTCTTTCACAAGGAATGTACTACTACTTAATAAATACTATGTTTTGTGCAATCGTTGCAAAATTAAGGTTTGTTAAAGTCGAGTATCGTGTTTATAATATGTACAAGATTTTAGGTAATGTAGTAATTAACATTTGGAAACGGGAATAAACGCGTTTACATATGAATAGGTATTTTTCACACGTACCTAGTTTCCCGACGTTTCGGCCAGGTTGCACTGGCCGTGGTCACGTGGTCAGTGAGCCCGTGACCACGGCCAGTGCAACCTGGCATATAATACTTTCTCTACGAGTAAATTAAATTAACGAAACACAACCAATATTTAAAGATTATTTGTTAACAAATCCATGGCAACACACGAACGATAGCTGAACAAACGTTACAAAACAAAAAACCAAAGAGAGAGAATTGTCCATGATTGGCCAAGTACCGTTTATATTTTAACCAATCAGGAGGCAGTGGAGCGTTTGCGTAGCATCATACTTGATATTTGAATTAGCAAAATTACTACGTCCTTTTTTGACAGCTCGTTATAGTTCTGTGTACAGAATTACAATGGAATTTTTCAGGTCAGTAGCGTGTACCGTAGACAATAGAATTTGAGTTCAGAACTAAAAACTGCGCCTTTATGATACGGTTTAAGAAATTACAATTGACAGATTAAAATACAGGAGTACAAAAATATTTTTATTTTAACGCTTGTTTAATATAATTTTAAGTTCTACATTTATGATATTATAAACGCTGTTGGTTTCCAATAAAAATCAAACTAAAATAATTTTGACCTAAACCATTTTCGGAAACAGAGACACATTCAGTTCGGCTCGTTCATATGCTAGCCTAAATCTGCCTAAATCTAACGTAATCTACTACTTCGTGAAAATCATCTACGTTGACAATATACAAAGTGATTGTTATATAACAAAAGCTTTTATAACATGTGAATACTATTACAAACGACAATTATATGAAATTAAGTATAGGAAGTGTGTTCACTGCAAGTGACAATTATATTGAACGAGCGGTATTTCTATTTCTTTATTTTGTTTTATTCACAAGTAAAAAGTTTACAAAAAAGAAACAAAAAAACAGTGAATAAAAACCATTACAAAAGATTTATGTATCGCTGCCATGACATGCTATCAGGCGTAGAGTCGTATTCCAGAATTCTACTCAATGATCTAGTCAGGACTTGAATATGATTTAAATCACTAGAAATCATACTCAAGTCCTTACCATTAGGGTCGTGAGCCGTATTCCAGAACTCTACTCAATGATCTAGTCAGGACTTGAATATGATTTAAATCACTAGAAATCATACTCAAGTCCTTACCATTAGGGTCGTATTTCCAGTGCTTGAAATCATAATCAAGTCGTGACTTGAGCATTGAGTAGAGTTCTGGAATACGACCCTGACAAAAGAATTAATATGTATCTAATACACATTCGCAAATTACGATACTTACACTTAAAACTATGAAATTTCACAATTTCATCTAAGAATTGTTTTACATTTTTCGAGTTTACCTAGAATTTTATCAAGAACGTCACTTGGCAATTTATAAAGCTGTGTAATTAACCTACTTCGTGTATTAGACGGCCTTAAGCCAGGCTAACCAGGAGCTGAGTCCCTTCTTGGGAACTGCTGCCCGGACCTTTTGATATCGATGTACGCTCATATAGGGTGAAAATCATCGTCTCGCGGAACGGTTTCCAAGATTCGAGTCCCTTCTTGGAAACAACTGCCCAGATCTTCCGCATATAGGGCGGAACTGTATCGGCATCATAACGAGTGGAATGGACAACAACTTGGAGTTTTGACTTGGCCGGAGCTGCGTAACATCATCACTCGGTAGAGAAAACCTCCTTTACAGCAGTTATTAGGTAATTAGTTTGTATGATATTCACATGAGACGCACCCATTTAAGATAGCTAGCTCTATATGGTATTCATTTCAACAAATCTTGCTTTTGCAACCACATACTTTAAACAGACATTTCTGACAATAAAAGAGGAGGAGACACAACTTTGTTCAACTTTAGTTTGCGCAATGGAGTGCATTCACAAACTTTATGCAGTATCTGTGCCTGGAGTTTTCATTGTCAGGTTTATTATTTACCAGCGGAGGGAGATGAATAACAAATAAACAATTGAATAAGTCACTATAACTGCCTCCGTGGCCGAACGGTTACCATGTCGAACTGCTACGCAGAGGTCCCAGGTTCGATTCCCGGGCCGGGAGAAATATTTGTATGGCCTATATTTATTTATCTCGTGAGTTTGGGTGTAATTTGTGGTTATCTATGTGTGTGTCCACGGCACCTGCGACACAGTTTCCCTAGTGCGGGGCTATGTTGATTGTGTGCGTTATTATTACTATTATATTTTCAGGTAAGTTTTTTGTACTCAATTTTGGTGACTATTTCTTTTTATTTAAATATTTATAGGATACCATCATGAAACATTCTTTAACATTTCACGAGTCGAGTAATTAAATAATAAAAATTGTCACCAAAATTGAGTACAAAAAAGTTACGTGAAAATTACTGTATTGCGGACATTTTTTAATTATGATAGTGGTAATCACGGAGGAAAAAAAACAAAGGCTCGATTGCTGTTAGAACCGATGGCGCCAAAACTCACACATTCTTAATTTGAAATACTACAAAATCTTAATATTGATTAATCGTAGTTTCAAATTTAAAAATAAATGACTAATTCTGGGTTATTAATATACTTTAAACTTTACCATGTTGGCACGTCATTGAAAGTTTAATACCATCAATACCTATTATTACAAGTTGCGGCGTTTTAATATTATATCGAAATTTCAATCAATATACTGCCATCTAGCGGTTCATTGCTGAACGACGACGAATTGGAGTTATTAATTTAGTTCTCCAAACAAGAAGCAGAATATTGCAGGGATATAAACTTTACTTCCGTTTCTTGTAACAAAAAAAAATATTTCGATAAATAGAAAATATAAATAAAAGTAATAAGTCTTATTTAAATGTATTAAAATAAGATTTCCGATGACATGGAATACCATCACAGGTAATATTTTTAATGCGGCTATCATTTCTGCACTCTAAAACATCACAATAAGACACAATTTTTCTAGGATTTTAAAGAATTTGCACTAAAGAATGACAACCATACCATAGACAGCGAAAATAGTTGACATGCGTTAGACGCTAACTAACCACTTCTACTGTATTTATTGTTCTGTGGCAATAATAGTTTTTGACCGTGGATCGAACAATCGTCAACTCCTCAGGATGCTTCGTAGAGACGCGAAACACGTATTTGGTATATTTTTAGTGGTGGTATTTGTGATTGCAGTTGACTTTGTGATAATTAATTTTATGGATGGGAAAATTACTATATGAAAAAAAAAATTCATCACAAGCGGAGCTGTTTTGCACGATTAAATCGCTGGGTTGAAGAACAAATAAATTTGAACTAAAAGTATAATATAATTTTAATTAAAAATGATTATTAATTAATACAAAATATATTCCCGCAAAGTGACGCCCGAATTTTTTAATTTTATTTAAGGAGAGTGCTGTTTTATCAGTCAATAGTATTTTGTTTATGTAACTTCTCCACGTCGCTTAATAAAGTTGAAGAAGAAATGTCAAGTTGTTTTCTTCTTCGTTTTAGTAGATATTGAGGCTGAAAGATGGTAACGACTGTGTTAAATATTTGTATGGCTTTAAGTTCATGTAAGTTAAGTTATTTTGGTGAAATTACAGGGAAAATGGGACTTGTCAACTTACGTCTCAGGTAAGATCTTTGCGTTTAAAAGCTTTGAATGGCACTCCAACTGTTATGAATAGGCATGTCGCTTACCACCAGACGTCCAATTTGTTCGTCCCGTCCTTTAATACTATAAAAAATAAAGTAAGTCATATAGTCAATGACAGGAATCATGGGACAGCGCGCTGTTTTCTCGCCATTTAAAAAAAAATACTGTATGTCACATAACATTAATGCTTATTTATATGTGCATTAATTTAAAACGCCTTAGAGCGGTTACATAGGTTGACGCGCGAATGCATCGCTGCACTTGCAATTTATAGCCTACATCGCTGCTTAAAACGGCACGCGTGTGTAAAAGTAGACGATAGCGACTGCACCGCGTTTTTATCGCTGTTAAAAGTCATCGTCGTGTGTAACCGCTCTTAAACCAATACTCAAATTGATAAGACACTCAAAACGCAAAAGAAACTTGTCACTTATCTTAGGACACGCTTAAGTAGTTACTATCGTATTCATTGTTATGCGTTCCTAAGCTTCGGTGTCGCCTTGTAAAGGCTGTCTTATCTTGGTTTTAGTCAGGTTTCGAAAGAATAATTATCATTGATAATTCAAGGGCCGGCGGACCAAAGCCCATAAGCCAATAATCTCAGTACAGAGTACTAAAAAAACCGACCTTAAAAGTTGTTACATCTATTTGCCAAGTTTTATTGAAATCGGTTACCGGAAAGTGACTGAAACCGGTTTCTTCCTCAAGTTTGCCAACCTTAGAGGTGGAATATTTCCTTCAAATTTAAATGGGACCACTACTGAGGTACCCTCTTTCCAACAAAAAAAGAATCATCAAAGTCGGTTCACAAATACCCTAGTTGTCGCGTAACATAGGTACACAAAGCAAAACGTACATTCGAATTGAGAACATTCTCCTTTTTTGAAGTCGGTTAAAAATTTCAAATGGCCATGAATAATTATCATAGAAAATAAATGTCTTGGTAATTTCATAGCCTGAATAAAGTGCAAACGAGTGTCTCTTTTTAAGTACTCTATGTTTAGGCGAGGCGGTGCTGATGTAGCGCAAAGCCGTCAAATGGGTAACCTTAAAGCTGAAATCTAATATACAGAGATGCTGATGCTAGCTTCCATGTCACCTTAATTACTGACTACGACATCAAAGCAAAATACCAATTCCTCTATCCAAACGGAATTTTCTCAAGTAGAAATATAATTAATCATCTGTAACTTCCAAGCTTTGAAATATACAGGGAAATACTTTACAAAATCCTGCTTACGCAAAAAAAGGTGGGTCATGCTGAGGTTTTATAAAAATTTTCTTCAACTCCAAGCTTGGCCAATTATTCCTAACCGTTTCCCTTAAACGTTGAGCGATTCTAATCTAAAGGTTAATTCTTAAACTTTGTGTTTAAGGTAATAGCCTCTTTTATGTTATTCTGTGTAATAGCAATCAGGATTGTAATCAGCTGGCAGTGAAAGTCATATGCATATCGTACCCTCGGTTTAATTAAACCGTACATGTGATCACACATTTAAAGTGCTTTTGTCACATGAAATAACAATAACAATAATGTCAGGCGGGTCTCGCGTAATAAAGCGAACGTATGAAGGAAAGAAAAAAGGGCGGACCATCGAGTCTATGACCAGAAAAAAGGACGAAATATCATTTAATTTCTTTGAAAACAATTTTGCTAAATCATTACGGTGACAACTGGGATTAGTCAGGCTTGTTTCACTTAAAATCGACCAGTTTAACTTGGACGACAATTGAAAAATTATATATTTAATATTTAATTACCGAGGAAATGTGATTCCGCTTGTTTTGTAATTAGATGTTTTGCTGTTTGTCGCACACCACCGAATGGAACACCTCGCCTTTGAGATATTATCTTTATTATAATAAATACAGAATATTTTTGGATATACGGAGACGTATACACAGGTCAGTTGTTGGCGCTGTACTGTTTGAGCTTTCTAATTTGTGATTTCTGTGATATTTAAAAGTGATATATGGTCCATTTGACTGGTGAGTTACCAGGAATGGATTGCACTTATTTCGTCTCTATTTCTATGGTTATATACTCGATGAGGAGGATAGACTGTATCAGAAACAGGTAGGTATGAAACCAGGTGCAAACAAAAACAATGATCCAAAAACAGGTACAGTAATATAAAACGGCCATACTTACATTCGGTGTTCTCAGCCTAATTACCGTAGCCATTTCGGTGTTCTCACCCTAATTACCGTAGCCATTGTTTTTTCTCGCTTATTATACCCAAGAACATTGATTTATGAAAATTTTAAGCTATCAACATGTCTAAATGGCATAAGAATAAGCAAAGTAAAATTAAATATGTGAAATTAAAAGTAAGGTATTTAATTAATGACTTTTGTAACTATAGTAAAAAAAATAGGGTGGTTTCCATTAATACGTGAGGCGCACTATAAGTTTCCGGAATGAATAAGAAAAAAATACTATAAATGGTCAGAAATGAATTTGTTGTTTCTCAAAATATTCTCCGTTTGCGTTAATGCACTTTTTCATACGAATGAATCAATTTTGAAAACATTTATGCCACTGCTCTGTGACAATCTCTGAAACATACTTTTTATACTCTTCGACAGCCTCTTCAGGTGATGACAATCGTTGACCACGTAACTGGTTCTTAATTTTTGGAAATAAATAAAAGTCACAAGGTGCCAGGTTGCGACTGTACGCGGGATGGCTCATAAGGTCAACGTTGTTCATTTCATTTGTTCATTCAACACCAAATTTGACGCCCCTTCGTTGAATCTGGTAAGCATGGCATTGCACCAAGTGACGCGATCCGTTTTGTGAGCCTCAGTCAAATTGTGTGGGATCCACCGAGAGCACAGCTTTTTCACATCCAAATATTTGTGTAGTATTGATTGTATTTGACTCATGCCTACGCCTAAAGATGACCTAATCTCACGGTAACATGCCTGTCTGTTTTGATCACACGGCGTACAGTATCAATGTTAAAAGCAGTTTGAAGTCAAGCGAAGCTCCGTTGAGCTGTTAAATTATAATTAAAGTCGAAGAAAATCATACTACGAAAATTTTCACGAGTTAAATCCATGGTGATGTAGACAACCAATTTAAAAAAATGACGCCACAATGTAAAAACAAGGACAGGTAGATGAAACAAACTGTATTCTACAGCCAAAGAGTTTCATTTTCAAATGTCGTAATTACTTTTTAAATATTGTTTATGTAAGTGGCCAGTTCCGGAAACTTATAGTGCGCCCTATGTATTAGACATGACTGGTTAATGACTGTATCACCTCAGTCAACCGTGACCATGGGAGCTTAAAGGGCCCGAAACGTTGGTTTGTTTGAAATAACAAATAATCACGTATATTTGTTAAATCCGGAAAAACAGTTTCATTCTTGTAAACAAAGTAGTTTTCAAGTTATTAAGACACAAACATTTTTCGGGAAAAAAAAATTGAATGTCATGGTGGTGAAATATTCTGACTTAATTACTTGAATAGCGACATATCTAGCCAGGACTGGTAGCTGTAAAGGTGCCTAACTGGGTGACGAAATACTTTCATAGATGGCGCTACGGCTAAAAACTCGTTAAAACCAGATACGGATCTTTGTATCAAAAAAGTCATAAAAAACCAAAGTAAAGATCTGTAAGAACATAGAAAAATTCGTGAGGTCCGCTGGTTCGTTCCGTGGCTTAGTTGGCATAGCCTCTGACACGGTTTGCAAGAAGACTAGAGAGTTCGAATCCGGTCGGATCGAAAGAATTTTTTCAAAGTGTTCGATCTTTGTATTAATCATTATAATATGAATGTTGTCGTCATTGGGATGTCTTTCACCTTGCTGGCTGATCTGTTGAGGCGTTAAATAGGCGATGACCTCAAATTTCACTTATTACTCCTATTCTTCAGCAACAACTCGACGCGGCGAAATTTTTAACACACTATATTGCTGATATTCCACTAATAATCAACGATATCTAAGTCAGAGTGACATGTAGACATATGTACACCTAGTCTACATCCTCATTTTTTATTATTTGAGATTGTGGACAACCGTGAGGCTACTTCGAATAAAAAAAACATAAAATAATGTAGTTATTATAGGGAAATACGATTGACAATCTTATGTTATCGAGTCGTATTTCGGCATATATTCTTGCGTAATTCAGCAAAACGATTCCAATAGAATATGTCTTGGAATATATAGTTTTAGGAGGAAAATACAATCAAAACCTTGCTGCTATAGTATTATAGTACAACTCATTAAAGTACACAAACTATTTGTTTTTGTAACTGCAAATTAAAACCTTATACCATTTTGAATAGGGACATTTGACACATCCCATTTAGCGCCGGTCAACAGCCTAAAGCAATTATCTAGATGCTTCAAATTGCTGATGTTATCAACATTCATGAAAATACTTTGCGTGTGACACGTCCGGTGCTGACAGGTATAAAAATAAAAGGTTCACCTAAGTACCTAGTAAATTGCAAAACGGAAAAACAAGTTATCTCGTAGTGGACAATCTGCGGTTCATTTTGGCACCGAAACGATCCAACATGGCCGCTAACGAGATACAGATTAGCCTAAATGGTTTGTCAGATACTCAATTGAGCAGGCAGATTTTTATGGGCAGTTTTCTCCTGTTGAGGTGGTAAACAGAATTTTTCGTTGCTAAAAAGAGCACGCACTTTTCATGAAAGGAATAAATGTCAAGTTAAAAAAAAGTTTTTGAAGATAAAGATAAATAATAAACGAATATTTTAATCAAATTTGTATTGAATTGATATTTAATTATTTTTTTGTGAAAATACTCCACGACTTTGTAATAATTATTAACAGAATAGAATTATTTATTTCAGACCATGATCCATAGTAATGTTAGTAATACTGTAAATTTTTCTTCCGTGCTATAGTTGTACAATACAAAATTACTTAATTCTAGAGAAATGCCACGTCTAGGCCACTACCCTACACACCCAATGTTGTTGGTAACGGCAGTCCAGCTTGTTGGCAATAACGGTTAGGATACTATTAGCGCTGCCGCGCACACGCATCATGAGTGAGGCAGCCCTCTTGAGAATAATGGAATGAAAGCCATCTGTGTGCACCTCCGTGAACATGCTGGATGCACTACAGTGTCGCTGCACTACAAAACAGAAAAAAATCTTCGATCCGGCCGGATTCGAACCGACGTGACAGACGCTATGCCAAATCATAAGTTATTATTACTATTCTACTTAATTTTTGCAAAGCTTCTCCGAGCTGAAATTAATAAGAGGAGTAATTAACGAATGATCGTGGTGTACAATAACTAGGAGCCTCCATTTTTTGATTAAACTTTTTATATAAGGCACAGTTTCTATCCTGTGTACGTCTGGCATAACTTGGGCAACATCCATTACTATGTCTAAATCTAGTGTCATTAGTTTCTTATAAATGTATATACCTGGAAACCTGAAATACAGGATCAACTTAGTTTAACCACCAGTCTCTGCAATGATTCTTACCTGTAACAAATATCAAAACAATATATGTAGTTATAAAGTGTAAAACTTGTGGAGAAAAATAAACGTTATTGTTATTTTTATTGAGGTTTTCGTATTGATGGATAAAATTATACCCTAAAATGTAACAAAAAATATGTCTCTAACGCGCTTCCTTAGAGCGATTGGATCAAGCGATACGCTGCGTTGCGGCGCCTGAGTGGTTATGATGCGTTGTTCTACAAATAAATAAGAAACACATGCTACATGATGCCTTGAAACGGCGGTGAACGGTGAAGTGGCCAAGAGACGAAGTGGAAAGGGGTGCATTACTTTAACCTTACATTGACTTTCCGTACCATGACGCGCTTAAAGTAAGCTTATTATAATGTTAAAACTATGATGTTTTATTGGCTGTTTTTTGACTATTCATTCACTCAGTTCGTAATATGACGCGACTTTAACATTAAAATAATATTATTCTTATGTCAAATTTAGCGATCTTAAAATAGTAACTTGGACGCGACGAGTGGAAACAATGTTATTTTCGAATTTATTGTCTAAATATATTGATTTGTTGTGTGTTTTTTTATTTGACAGTACATAGGAAATCATTTCTCGTTAAATAAAAATATGCGGTGTTTATGTCGTAAAATTATGACAGCGACATCTATATGCTCCTTGGCGCCAGTAACAGTTGACACTAGACTATAATTCCGAATTCACAACGTGACTATCCAGACTCAGCGATATTTATAGATATTTATTTTTCTTCATGAAAATGCGGAAAAATAATTGAAAACGACGTAATTTTAATAGACTTTATTATTACATACTTTTCTTTTTTAAATTTTTAAATTTAAATTAATGAAATAAATTAATAATAATTAAATAAATTAATTAAATTTCAATTTTTTTTATAATTCTCTGAATGTAAATAACATTAAGTGCTTAAACATAATAACTACGATAAGACGATTCGGAACATCAAAAGAAAAAGACATGGCATTAAATATTTCATATAGCGTTATTCCATTCCTATTTTTAGTAAGGAATAGACAATATTGGGAAATCATTCGTTCTTTCAATCGCATTAGCAATAATACATTACTTGGTTGACAGGTTTGTCATAGTACGAATATGAGTAATATTAGGGGTTAAAGTATGAAATTGCCGTTTTATTGCAATAGGTTC
>NW_020653993.1:7602078-7619796 GCF_003589595.1 Hyposmocoma kahamanoa
ATATATATATATATATATATATATATATATATATATATATATATATATATATATTGTAATAAAATATGTAAATATGGCTGGCTCGTTAACAACTTATTTGAAAGTAATTGTTTCAGACGGATGTTGGACGCGGGGAGGAAGACGAATAGTGAAAGTGGACCGATAGGGAAAGTAGACCAATTGTACCGAAGGGGGACGTAGAACGGGAGTACACCCCCCGGGTATTTTAAAGACTTCATCAATCTAGTTGAGACATGTACACCGAGGACGACCTTTTCCCGCGTTCCACTCCACACTCGCTCTATCAATTTGTGTTGTTATACTAACATCCATCCTTCTTTAAGGACATGCTCATCACAGTCAAGACAAGTAAACACACCCGTTTGTACAAATAGTTATTGTAATACGAATACGGTATTTAATCTTCCTATACCCGCGACAAATGGTATAGCACATAGAGCGCATGGTGTGTGAGATCGTAAGTTCGAGGGCCATTTTAGTTTGTTGTTTAGCAAAATATCATCGTAAAATTAAGTTTAATATTAAAAAGAAATATGTAAATACAACAAGCAGTTTTATACAAAATATTTTTTTTATTAGATATAAGCAATCTTTTATTAGAGCCATTGGTAAGTTACAATATTCATATGAGCCACAAAAATTTCAACAAAAATAAATTTTTTATAGTATCAAAATAAAAAAAACTCTCACATGTCAAAGAATAAAATAAATTTTAAAAACCATAAATGTTGTATACAAAAAATTGTATTTATCTTGTTCAAAAATACTTCTAAATGTCATCGACGGAGCATTTTTAGTCAACCAAAGGTTTACAACCGAATTTAACAATAGAATTTTATTGAATAAATTGTAACTGTTGGCGCAGGTGTTGAGTTGTTATATTTAAGTAAGTGCATGTTGTTAATAAATACTTTTATTGTTTGTTTCTTTAACGCGCGTGTTTGATTTGTCTGAAGCTATAGGTGAAAACCTGTAATTGGCTATAGTCAATTTCAGGTTGAAGCTGTTGGCCAAGAAACATAAGTTTCTTTCCCTGTTTTATTAAATGGTTGAAGGTGTTGGTTGGATGAATAAAAAAATAAACAGAATTCAGTAATTATTATTAGTATTATTTTTTAACGGGCTGTGGTGCTAATATTGATTGACTGGTGGTAAGCGACACGCCAGTGCTTACAATTGCAGTCCCACTAAGACCTTTTGATCACAATCTGAGGGGCACTGCCACTGAGACCGTTACCTTGACACATGAGTTGAAAAGTCCCATGTGCCTGTAATGATTTCTGCCGCCACGCAGTAATGAGCATTATTGTGTTCCGGTTTGGAAGAGTAAGGGTGCTGGTGAAATCATAGGCACTTGGGGTCAACTTATATGTCAGGGTGACGGGCGCAGTGGCAGTGCTTCCAAGATCTTTGCAATTTAAAGCCCTGAGTGGCACTGCAACTATTAAAGATAAGCGTGTCGCTTACCACAAAGTGCACGACTTGCCCGTCCCGTTCCTTGGTATAATAAAAAAAAACCCTTCAAAACCGGAATGCCTGGCGGTAGCAATAATCAAGGTGGCAGTACTTCCCTGGACAAACTCTTTCACAAGAAGCTCTACTGCTACTATAATACGTACTATGATTATGGGTCGCTTCTCCAGGATAAATAATGATATATGGTTATTTTATTTAGTGGAATATACATTTAGAGTGGTACCATACAAATTTATTCAAAACTTGATTACGGACTTTGAAGATATAACATAAAAAGGCTCATTAAAAATCGAATTTTACGGCCTTTTGATGATAATAAATGCCGAAAACTATATCCGAACATTGCCCATCCCTATCAGTAGCTTTTGTTATTTTCCATTTTCATTTATTGCGATACAAAACACGGATTTGTTTGTTCTGTCAAATTGAAATGTTGGACTTATTGCAAGTTATTGTGACCATGGTTTTATATTTTAGAAGGACAAGTAAAAACAGTTATGAATTAATAAATAAAATTGCTTATTGAATAACTTAGTGTACAAAGGAATAACTAAAGACTATATAACACATATACCTGAACTAGGAGAATCCTATATTTGAGGTAAAAAGTACTAATTATACAGGTGGATGTGTGGTTAAATTATGCACAAAAAATAATTAAACAATAAAATTGCAAACCTATACGCCTAAATTAGATAACATTTATTTTGGTATAATTAATAAATTCTTTGTATCATCGTAAGACATATTATTTTGAAGGAATTCTTGGACAATTAGTTTAACCTTTATGTAAGAAAAATGATATATGGCCAATTTGGCGTATAATTTATTGTACAAAAATGGTACAAGAAGAATCGCTGTTCTGCATAAACGTGATGTTACGACAATTTGCAAACTGTGATCCAAAATGCCTCCGAGAGATAAGTTTAGAGTTTAGAGGAATTAACTTTCTTACACTGGAGACAAAATATGTTTATGAAAAGCAATTTATGTTAAGAAGACTAGTGTAGAAACAAATCGATAGTGGTTGTCAGTCGTCTTCACAAATTCATTTAATAGGGTTAATAAGGTAATTAGGGTTATAATTTGGACACCTTGGTCTGTCTTTGTATGAATGTCCCTATCTACTGATCCGAAAGATAGGGACTTGTGGAGAGACACGCCTTCACGGGTGTCTCGGTAAACGGCAAGGATGAACACATTCCTCTGTCCCAGGAGCATGCGTTCGGGGCATCCACCGCGCGCACAGCTAGCGCGTCTTAGCAGAGGTCTCGACGAGGGCCTTTTTTTTTTTATTTTTTGTATGGGGAAATCCTCCTAGGATACCTCTCCGCCGCGGGGGCAGGGGGTGGTTATGCCGGACTTCTACCGGCTAAAACCCCACGGTGGCCTTCTCGGGTGCTCTAGTGGGAAGGATCCGGGATCGACTTTGCGCACCGGAACCCCCCCAGCACCTTGGAGGAGCTACGTCCTCCCCCTCCTCTCCTCACGACGAAGCGGGCCACACCGCCCCGTCGTCCTCCTCGCGGCTGCCTAACTTACTGGCGAACGGAGCCCCCGCTCCGATCGCCCGCAGCCGCGAAGGTACGCCGCCGCCGAGCGGGATCGGCCCTCTCCCGATCACGCTCGGCGACCTCCTTCTGAAGCATCACCGCTTCACAGAAGGAGACCACTGCCTCATGGGACTCTTGATCCGCCAACATAGCCGCTACTATGCCTGGCGGAGAGAGATCTCGCCCGATCCGGGCAACCAGGATGTTCCGCTCGGAGGCCCATGCGGGGCACACCTCCAGCGTGTGCTGGGCGGAATCCTGGTCCCTCCCACAGTGGTGGCACTGCGTCGTCGACTCGCGTCCGATCCGATTCAGATACTCACCGAAGCATCCGTGTCCGGTGAGTATCTGTGTCAGTCGGAACGTGGTGACGCACTTTCGCTGGCTCAACCAGACTTCGAGGTTGGGCAGGATCGCGCCGACGGCGCGCTGGCGCGAGATCCACGACTGTTCCAGCCTCTCGCGCCACTTCGCGAACGCCCGTCGGCGCTCCTGCCACCGCACTTCCGGCGGCGCAGCTTCTTCCGCCTGGCGGAGGCGCGTGTAAATACGCGCGTCCATCTCCGCCAGAATGTCCAGCGGGGGAAACCGCGCCAGGACAGTCGCCGCGTCAAAGGATACGGTGCGGTATCCTCGTGCGATCCTTATGGCCATGCGGCGCTGCACGCCATTGAGCATGGCTCTGCAACGCCGGACGCCCGTCAGTCGGTGTGACCAGACGGGTGCCCCATACAGGGCCACGGATCGCACCACCCCACCGTATAAACGGCGAACTCCCTCCGAAGGGCCCCCCAGGTTGGGCAGCAACTGGTGCAATGCACCCGCCACCCTATCAATCCGGGGTACCAGGCGGGGTACCGGAAGTGCTCCTCGAAATCCACGGGGCACTAATAGCACCATATAATATAATATCACCAGGGTGTCATCAGCATAACACACCAGATGCACGCCCGGGGGGAGTGCGACCCTCAAGACAGCATCGTATGCTAGGTTCCAAAGGAGTGGTCCAAGGACAGACCCCTGCGGAACCCCACACACGACCTCTCTGCGATGGCTTGCGCCGTCCCGACCCGGGTACGTAATGTACCTGTCGCATAGGTAGGACCTGACAACTCGCTTCAGGTACGGAGGCACTCGATGATACTCGAGCGCCTCCTTAACGGTCAACCAGGGCAAGGAGTTGAAGGCGTTGACGATATCTAGGCTTACCGCCAACGCCACTCCGCCCCGGGACAGTACCTGCGTCGACAGTGTACGAACGTGAAGGATCGCGTCCACTGTCGACCGCGCCTGCCGGAAGCCGTACTGGTCTTCCGACAGGTCAGGCCCTACTCGCGACAGATGCCCGCTGAGCCGCTCGGCAAGTGTTCTTTCAAACAACTTGCCGGCCTCGTCCAGCAGGCATATGGGTCGGTATGCAGAGGGAGAGTCTGCGGGTCGACCTTCCTTCTTTATAAGGACCATCCTCGCCGACTTCCAGCCGGACGGGAACACACCGCTCCGGAGGCAGCTGGTGAACAGCCGTCTCATGTGGTTCCCCAGTCTGGCGTGGAGAGCCAACACCCACGCCCTCCCCGGGACACCATCCGGGCCAGGCGCAGTGTTCCGAGCACCGAGACGCCTCACGGCTCGATCCAGCTCCTCGTCTGTTATGCCGAGATCGTCAGACCAAGTGTCCTCATCCGTCACCGACACTTGTCCCGACGATCCCGGGGCGGGACTGCTCTCGACTCTAGGGAAGAGGGTGACCACCACCCTCTCCAGGAACGCAGGGTCGAGGCTTGTCGTCAACGGAGGGACCCAGGGCCGGAGCTTGTCCATAACCATTTTGTATGGCCGCCCCCATGGATCCCTCTGCAGTCCCTCGAGGAGCTCGCCCCAGTCTCGACGAGGGCCTAAGGCGAGGTGACGCTCGGAGCACCTGATTTGCCCTTTAAATCAAGCTATGTTTGGACATTGTCGCAGGTCACTGCGACCCGCATCACCAGCACTAGCCCGGAGAGCTAGTATGTCCAATAGTATTATATCCAACAATAATAGTATATCCAAGAAGCACGAAGAATCTGGAAATAAACACGTTTTGATGATACAATTTTGGGGCAGACAATATCTTTCCGTTTTTTGTTAGTGTTTTCAGTAGTACTGTATGGGAGTGCAACGTGCTGTTTGAGGACTGTGGACTTAATGAATAATTTGACTCACAGATAATTAAATTTTGAGACTTTGCTAGGTTACAGTCAAGTGGATTAAGATTTTGATCCAAAGGCTTGGACTAATGATATCAAACGTTTGATGAAATGATATCAAAAGTTTGTATTAATAATTATAACAAACAAGTGGAGTAATATCACATAAAAAATAATTGAATATCAATTTAATAAATACTTAAATACAATGAACAGCGACATTTCTAGCCAGGGCTGGTAGCTGTAAAGGTATCTAACTGGGTGACGAAATACTTAAGATTTCTCATAGATGGCGCTACGGGTAAAAAGTCGTTGAAAAAACCATATATAAAACACGACAACAAACACATAGAAAAATTCGTGAGGTCCGGTTTTTTCTGAGTGTTCGATTTTTGTATGAATAATATAACAATGGATTAATTTCACATAAAAAATAATTGAATATCAATTCAATAAAAATTTAGATTTCAAATGTGTTCAGTAGCGGTAAGGCGTAGCGTTAGCAGTAAGGTTTTAAATAACAAAAAAAGGCTCCTTTTGAAAGAGCGCGTTTAGGGAAGTACTGCCGTCATACCTATTTTTGCCGACGTTACGATTTGAAAGGCGAGGGTAGTGGTTAAATGACAGGCATATGAATTCAAAGGTTTATTTGATCAATGTTTTCGTGTTATTATTGTTACAAAGATCTTCAAAATACAAAGAAACTTATTTCTGCCGCCAAGCTGTAATGTGAGCATTACTGCGTTCCGGTTTGGAAGGGTAAGGGTGCTGGTGAAATTACAGGCACATGGAAAACGTTGGACAACGTTAAAAAAAGTAACTCATGTCTCAGGGGCACTGCCACTGCACCCATCACCCTAGATATATGTTGACAAGTCCCATGTGCCTGTAATCAGTATCCTTTATCCTACAAAACCGGAACGCAGTAATGCTCACATTACAGCTTGGCGGCAGAAATAGGTAAGTAAGCATTACTTCTCTAGACGAACTTCTTCCTAAGGAGCTCTACTGCTAATAAAAATAGATTGATTAGTGAAGAAAAACTGAAGAATAGATTTGTGAATGTAAGTGAAGCAAAGCAGGTTTGTCAGGATCGTGTAAAGTGGTGATCGATAGTTTCTGCTTACCCCAACGGCATTCCAGAGGCATGAGTTTATGTATTTATATCTATTGTTTTCGATAGACAGCGAAACAATTAACAGCAAAGTCAATCATTTGTACGCAGACCCTTATCAAATACAGCCTTGTCTGTCTGTCTGTCCATTGTGGAATCCTTTATCTTTACAGAATAATTTAATCCATTGAAATCGAGATTTATCTGGTATTATTATTGTAAACAATACAATACATATACTCTTTATTGTATAAATATAAAAACCAATACAATACAAAACACTGACACAAATTACTTAATTATTACTACGTAACAGATACATCACTCTCATACAAAATTCAATATACCTACGTTACAACAGCCTATTAAATCTAACTAATAACATCAGATGTAGGTACACTACGAGGAAAAAGGAACCTAAGCAAGCGCTCGGAGAGGTGAAAATACGTAGCCTGCCGTGAACAATTGTGCGGACTTGAATGCGCTAGGGTTGTAATGTAAATAAAAGATTTGTCAGACTTAGAAATTACTTTGAAATTAGCATTATTTATTTAGTAAAGCAATGGGAGAACGGTTACCTCTCAATTTGGAGGTTATCAGTTCGAATATAGGCGGTATGTACCTACAACCTTTGTAAGTTATGTACACACGCCAGCACATCAAGCATAGACGTATCTTGTTCCGTTGCACTGGAGGCGATTTTCGAACAAAAATGTGTAGTCTGGTGTGCCGATGTCCGTACATTAGTGAAAGATTAGTAGAAATATCTTTCGCTAATGATTGTACTATATAATAGAATAATTATTATATACAGAATAAATTACATAATAGAATAACTATTCGAATTTTGATAATGAAAAAAAAAAGACAATTATTGTCAGTATTTCTACTTCTGCACCTACAATCTACTGCACAATAATGATGCGATTTCGACATTGCATCGATTTTTTTACGAAACTTGCCGTACGACTATTCAGATGTGACCGCGACACTCTCCGAGCACTTGCGCCGACGTCGGCGCACTCAGCGGTAGGCACTTATCCCGTAAATTTGTGATGGAGCTCTGACACAAGGTATAAGGTTTACTTTTAATAGATAGACAGGATATAAATCAATAATCAGAGTGTGCAATAAATATTCATTATCGACAAACCTAATGGCTATGTTACACCTAAAAAATAAATAAATACAATGTTAAAAAATAGACAGGGTGTAAGCGTTAAGTGTGTCCAGCGAATTATTCCGTAAATATAGAAAATATATCATATCAACCCGGGAATCGAATCCGGGTCCTCTGCGTGGCAGTCCAGCATGGTAACCCTATCGGCTACGAAGGCATTTGTTTATTCGATCTTTGTATAAATAATAACAACAAACTAATGGAATTTTTTCACAAAAAGTTTATGAATATCACAATAGCAAAATCAACAAAGTAAAAAGCTGTATTAGCTGAATGGGTTAGATTACCGCCTTTTAAACAAACACCGTGGGTTCGAATCAAGGCTTGCACCTCTATTTCTAGCATCACCATTTTAAATCCACGTCCATGGTGATAGTTATTGGAAATCTGCCAAAGGTGTGATGGATGACTTTCGTTGTTGGTTATAAAAACTTGCAGGTAAGTTTATGATTGATTTTCCCATTTCTATAATCGTGGAGTAATATATATCTATACAACAATAGCTTTATGGAATAGCAGCCTATTTCAAAAACACCTAATTCACCAGGAAGATGGTTTAAAATGATTCTGACTTCTTGGTGACAATCGGACTGTTACGGACATTGACTTACAAATTAATGGACGACGGGTCTAATACAAAAATCACGAAAAAAATGTCCCAAGCCAATCTATTTAAACGTAGTGACATGTAAAGGAATATGAAAAAGCTAAAACGTTGAATTTAAATTGTAATGTCATCGCAGTACTGTCTAATTTTGCTTGCTTCGCTGTCAGTCGAAGACGAAGACTAAAGCGTGAATGACGCTCTGTATACGATTTTAACGCCCTATAAGTTCGGACACTTTTTAGCGCGGACCCGACGTCCATATAATTGTAAGTCAATGGTTACGGATTCCTTTGTACATTTTATATTTTCTTTTCTGGTTGTCATTGTGACGGCTGACGGTGATTTGTTGATTACACTTATTGTGTAAAGTGAAAAGCCGACTTCTATTTGCAGAAAATAATTAGTAATTTGTGATAGTCGAAACGAACCCGGAACTTCATCAGGGACCATCTCGAAAGTATACCCTTTCAAACAAAAGAAGAATTTTCAAAATCGGTGCACAATTGATGCAGAAATTGGTGAATACCCGGACATGCCCATAAAATTTGAGGATTTCCTACGACTTTCATGGGATCCCCTCATCAGATTCTGACTTGGTGACTATGGGACCACCACGAGAGTGCACGCTTCAAAAAAAACATCCTAATATTCCACAAAATAAATTTATTGTATATAAACACATATGCGTTTCACAGACGACCTGATCCTCATGGCTGGGAACGCCGCCGATCTTCAGACTATGCTCTAATACTTGCACGAGGCTTCAATAGTTATCGGCCTTGAGATGAACAAGTCCAAAACCAAGATCACATCCAAGCGTCCGGTCTCAAAACCCACCGTCTTGTTTGGGAACAACCAGCTAGATGTAGTTGACACTTGGACATTATTCACCTTTTGGCCGGGCTCCACAGCGCAGGGAGATCGAGAAGGATTCAGTTGGCATGAGTCGCCTTCGGAAAACGTCCTCCAGGACGTCTTTAAGTCTAAAATCCCTCAAAGGCTAAAAATCAATACGTCCTGCCCATACTTACTTACGGCGCCGGAATATGGCCGTTCACAAAGGAATGCACAAAATCAGAGTAGCACAAAGGGCAATGGAGCGCACCGTGCTCATCATTTCCCTCGTTGACCGTATACTCAACGTGGAGATACGACAATAAACAAAAGTCGTAGATGTCGGTATGCGGATAGCGAGTCTAAAATGAAGATAGGCAGGATACGGTGCTAGGCGGGACAATGACCGATGGACCAAGGCGGTCACTGAGTGGCACCCGGTACGAGCGAGAATCGGAAGACTGTGGATGAGACTCGCACAGGGCCGATTCAGCTGGCGTGCAAAAGAGGAAGCCTATACCCAGCAGTGGATGTTAACGGACTGAGACGATGATATAAACACAGCTAAACGAAATACGATGTAACAATATCCCTAAAATCGCGTCCAAAAATTCAACGTGTAACCGCCAAAAAATTAGATCTCACCCAAAACCGCTTAACGATATAATTTAGAACCGAAAAAATTAAGGTAATTTATACGTGACCCGTTTTTCATTACAAAGGTTATAACCTCGTTAAATTGTATATCTTGTTAAGTCTGATTATGTTATCACGTACTGTAATGTTGTTATAATAAGTAATAATAACCTGTCAAAAGCATTGGGTATATGTTTGAGCAGTACCTGCCATCGCTTATCGAGAGACAAGGCTAAAACCGAAAATTGCGGTTTTTTATTTAGAACCCTATTCAAGTCGAAATTAAACGTGAATATCAATAAAAATGACATACGAATCATCCATACAATTCGTAATGCGTAAATACATAGAGCAGGTATAGTTAACATGGCCTGTAAGCATTTTTAGAGTAGAACAACTTTTTTATGATGATACGTGACACGGCTGTCCGTAACAGTTGCAGTGCCACTCAGAGCTTTAAATCGCAAATATCTCAGGGGCATTACCACCGCGATCGTCATCTTGAGACGTAAGTTGAAAAGTAAAGCGGTAGCAGTAGTAGAAGTACTGCCACCTTACCAATTTCTGCCGCTAAGCAGTAATGTCAGCATTACTGTGTTCCGGTTTTGAAGGGTAAGGGTGCTGATGAAATTAGGATGACGGGCGCAATGGCGTGCTCATAAGATCTTTGCGATTTAAAGCCCTGTGGTTATGATAGGCGTGACGCTTATCTCCAGACGCACGACTTCACGACACACGTCTTCACGACACACGTCCAAGTATGTAAAAAAAGCCGCTGTGTTTGTGCTTGTAATTTCACCAGCACAGAAATAGATAATGTTGCAATACTTCCCTGGACGAACTTTCACAAGGAGCTCTATTAATAATAAAACTTTTTCTTTAGTACGTCCTTAATTTGATCATGGTAAAATCGCCTTGGTCACTTTTACCAGCCTGCTCTCTCATTCTCGCCTTATAAATATGCTTCGTCGATTTTACAAACATTTCATATGTGGCATTTAGGGAGGAGAGGCTGGATAGAGCGTTGGTTAAACATGCAAATCAACCAATCACATTCGTTTGTTGGTTGGAGTTAAGCACGTGCGCTGATCGTTAATGGTTATCGGTGTGACATCAAAGTGAAGTGAAAAGGGCCTCAATTTTGGTAATATTCTTTTTTATAATATCAAGGGGCGAACAATTCGTGTGCCTGATAGAAAAATACATGCCTCACATGTGCCTGTAATTTCACCAGCACCCTTACCACCCTTCAAAACCGGAACACAGTAATGCTCACATTACTGCTTGGCGGCAGACATTGGTAAGGTGGCAGTACTTTCCTGGACGAACTCTTTCACAATTCTATAATTAGTTCGAATCCAGTTGGATTGTTTCTAAGTGTCGATCTTTGTATTAATAATTATAAATTATAACAAAGCAGTGGAGTAATTTAAAAAAAAAGTAATTGAAAATTATGGTAATGAAACAGTCTAACATTCAATAAAAGCGTAATTACAATTATTAAAGCGTCATCTGAAGTCAGCTGCTGGTAGCTGTAAAGGTAGCTGGCTGAGTGAAGAAATAGATTTCTTACAGATGGCGCTACGTCAAAAAGTCATTAAAAACCAAAATAAAGATCTGTAAGAAGCACATAGAAAAATTCGTAAGAACCGCAGCCGGATTGAAGGATTTTTTTCTAAATATTCGATCTTTGTATTAAAAATCATAACAAACTAACGGAGAATATCGTGGTAGTGTAACATCCAAACGTCCAATAAAAACTTAATTAGGTACTCTTATTGCGTATAAAAACGGCCGACTAGTTTCTTTAAACACTAAAAGCGTTGAATTAATCACTTTGAAAATAATATATAGTAAAATTAAGGTTATACACTGATTACTATACGGTGTAAAAACACGCTTCCTAAAAATTTTCACCATAGGAAAAAAAGACAAACTTACCTCGAAATTTTACAAGAAGACCGCTATATTCCAATGATTCTTTTATATCAATTGAACTAAACAGAACTCGTATAGTATACGATTTTATAATACAGTTTTCAAATGATTTTAATTTTGTTTGCAAAAAACAGGAATCCTGAAATAACGTCAGTATACCGCTCGACTCGCGCAATAGAACCGATTCAGGAGGGGAAAACAATTTGAATTTTCTGCTGAATTTTAAGCTGAGGTAGTATCGATCCTCAAATGCGTCGTTTTAAACCAAGCTACCCCACTACTGACACTTAGCTGATTGTGTCGGGAGTCTTTGGAATAGCATTTTCGTTTCAGTTCTGAGCCGTTTCTACACTACTAAAGGGCAAAGGCATCATTTCCCTTCCTCCACTCAACGCGATTTGCCGCCGCTGCAGGAGAATAACTCAAATTTGTTTATTTATACATTGTTAATATATTTACATGGTTTTATAGTTAAGAACTAATGCACCGTGAAAACTAAGTTAATTATGAAAATAATAATAATAATACGATAAAAAACATACATATATCACACCCCTCGTGGAAGAATGGCATAAGTGCAGTTACATCAAAAATTGCTCCATTGGATACAGAAAAATATAACCTACATCCTCTCCATTTTTCATTCCAACTGCCTCCGTATCCGAACGGTACAATGCCAGACTGCCACGTAGAGGGCCTGGGTTCGATTCCCAGACCGGGAGAAATATGTGTATGGCCCACATTTTCTTATTTCTTTCCTTATTTCTCTCGTTTGTTTTAGAGTATTTTTTGGTTGTCTATGTATGTGTCCACGGCACTCGCGACACACGATTTTCCTAGTATGGGGATATGAGTGTGTTGCGTTATTATTATTATTATTTCTTGTAACTCTGTCGACAATATTCATTGACCTACCAACAAATGGACGTCGGATCTAATACAAAAACCACGAAAAAAATGTCCGAAGTTAACCTATACAAGCGTAGTAACATGTAACGAAATATAAAAAACTAAAACATTTAATTTAAATTGTAACATCATTGCAGTACTGCTTAATTTTGCTTGCAACAATTTAAGGGCCCGAAAACACCACATTCAGCTTCTACTGGAAATTTAACAAAATGCACCTTAATTAGCTTTGACTGAAAATTACTTGAACACAAGAGTAATGGAGTAGCCTTTACCCTAAATATTAATTAATTTTTATATATATTATTATGTCGAATTTTGAACAAATTCACTTAAAGAAATAATAAAGAGTTGGGCAGATACATACATACCAATATTACTAAAAATGTGAAAATAAGCATGTACTATAAGAAATGTACCGATATTCCAACTAAACGTAAACTCAAATATCCGTAATTCCGAAAACCGATTTATAATAAAACCATTAATTACGCTTTCGAGTAATTTTGATGCTTTTCACTAAGGCAAAATTAACTTTTGTTTTGTAGTCTTTCTAAAAAAATACATTTGAGATTATGAAAATTCGAGCTAACGTTATTTCGGGCAAATGTAGTTTCCGTCTTCTGACGGTAATCCCAAGGCGCAAAACGAGCACAACAATATTTTGTTAGTTATTGCTAACGTTTAATAAAAAAATTATTTTAAAAATGAGATTAAAATCAAACCGACTCTATACTTTCTTTGTTCTAAATATTTCAATCGCTTGTGGTTCGAACAATTGAAAATGACCAAGAAGTTTATGTAAGCTTCTTGAAATTGACGTAATGGGTCTGTTTCCATCTTTTGCGCATGCAATGTGTAGAAAAAGGACAGTTTTTACATTTTACTGCAGTAATTTTTACAAGTTATTATTATAAAGTGCTGCATGATTGACAACTGCACTGTCAGTCGAACAAACGAAGACTGTTGCGCGATTGACGCTCTGTATGCGATCTTAACGCCCTATAGGTGACACTTTTTAGCGCGAACCCGACGTTCATTTATTGGTAGGTCAATGATAATATTACTCTTTTTTTTAATATCAAGTCACGGGACGAACACGTCGTAGCACCGGGTTCGATTCCTAGAACCAATTTTAGAAACGAATTTTTTTTATGATACCAAGCGACAGGGTGAAAAAGTCGTGCGCCTGATGGTAAGCTACACGCCTGTCCATAACAGTTGCAGTGCCACTCAGAGCTTTAAATGCAAAGATCTGAGGGCCGCTGCCACTGCGCCTGACACCCTGAGACAAGTTAACGGCCTTGTTATGCCTATAATTTCGGCATATTTAATTATAGGCATGTGCCTATAATTTCACCAAAAGCTATTTTGATCGGTACAGTTATAATTAATAATATTATAATCGGTAGCATTACAACAATTGGACAGGATGTAGGTTATATTTTTCTGTAGCAATGACCATTTTTGACGTATCTTCACTTATGCCATTCTTCCATGAGGGGTGCGATATAATAAATAACAATATATTTGATTACAAAATTTCCTATTTTTTTCTTATACAGAATGATGGGACGAACAAGTCGTGTGCGTGATTGTAATATAACGAACGTATAAGTAATCCTTTATAAAAAAAGGGATCAAAATATATTGCGGATAAAGGGTAAACCGGTTAATTATTTTTTAATTGAAAAGAACTTGGGCGGTGTTCTGTGAAATTTATCCGGATAAAGAAATAATTGGTCTTCCAATCATCCCGTTTCGGATATTAAATACTCGTTAGAACAAAATGTTAGATAATTCACCATTACAACAGGTATCATCTTTTACAACACTAATGAATAAAATTTACAATTTTGACGAAAATATATTTTATTTATTCTTTTTTTTATATTAATTAATCACAACAGCCAACTTAAATATATCTTACGAAGAATAATATTTGTCTCGAATAAATTTATGCAGAAATAGTTCTCCACAATGCCATAAATTAGTGCCGTCTTAAGAAATAAACAGTACGAACAAAATTAGGGTTCGAGGATTTTAAATTTTATTAAAGTTGTTGATAACTTATTTTTCGTGATGTCCAATAATCGCACAGTTAATGCAATAGTGT
The DNA here is from genome assembly GCF_003589595.1 of Hyposmocoma kahamanoa. NCBI lineage: Eukaryota > Metazoa > Arthropoda > Insecta > Lepidoptera > Cosmopterigidae > Hyposmocoma > Hyposmocoma kahamanoa. Next base: position 7,616,649 of record NW_020653993.1, read on the forward strand.
ATTAACACAAAAGTGTATTTTTCCGAAATTTATGAAAAACGAATTACTCACTTCTCGTTTCACGAGATCATTAAAATGTAAGGAATACAATAATTTAATATTATTGAGTAAGGACCGTTGCAGTACCACTCAGTGGTTTAAATCACAAAGACCTGAGGGGCGCTGCCACTGCGCCTGTCACCCTAAGACATAAGTTGACAAGTCCTATGTGCCTGTAATTTCACCAGCACCCTTATCCGCTCACGCGATACATGCAGCCGTAGACGCATACCACACCTAGAGGTGCCGGTGACGATTTTGTACCGATTTATCGGATATCGAAGTTATAACAGGTAAAAGGACTAATATTAATTGCTATTTCGGTAACTACTTTAGCAAACCATAAAGTTTTTAATGCCTGGATCTGTCATTTAAAAAGAATAAACAACTTCAAACATACGTCACGACAATCGTGTGTGTTATTGTTTGGGCTGGTGATTTCGGTGTTTATTTATTGAAAACATACCGTAAGTAGTGTTTTTTAAGTTTACTCTGAATACATATGTTTATAAACTATACTTTAAGGAGTAATTTCGTGGTAAACGTTAGAACCATTCAAACGGAATATTATCATATTTATCCAAGTACACTAAAAATTTCATTAGTGCTTTTTAAGTGCAGGATTTGCGGTGTGTTACTGCATTTGTTTTTGTTGGTAGTACGGAGGGTATCTATTTAGCAATGCAGAATAATAATTTATATTTATAAAAACTTGTATTTAAACTGAATGCTTTTCTAATTTGCGAAACCAAATAGCCGCCATTTTGCGGTAGGAGAAGGGCATCGCGTGAGCGGATATCCTTAATAATCGGAACGCAGTAATGCTCACATTACTGCTTGGCGTCAGAAATAGGTAAAGTGGCTGTACTTTCCTAGACGAACTCTTTCCCAAGGTGTTCTACTGATACTTAAAGTACATATCTTTTCATGGTTTCTCAAAATATTTTAACGACGGTTTAACTGACGTGTAGATAATCAAATTTTACGTTCAAAAATAGTATAAACTTGAGTTTCACATACGTTGAGTTACAACACTATTGTAATAGCAGTGTGATATATTAATATTAACAAATCAAAAATAGGTATATACATTCAAATTTTTCATTTCAAATACATATAGAAATATAGTCATATTTATATGCATTAATGTATGTCACAACTTAGAACACTGAAAACAAAAAGCAGTTCAGTTGAAATAAACGAGATGTTGTTATTCGAAACAAACACAAAGAAAAACTTCTTCAATCCGTCCTTTTTTTCAAGATATTTGATTTTTACTGAAAACCTTTACTGGCTAAAAAGTCGTTGAAAAACCAAATACAAAGATACGACAACAAACACATAGAAAAATTCGTGAGGTCCGCTGGTCCGGTGGTTGGAATCGAAGGAATTTTTTCTGAGTGCTCGACATTTTTATTAATAATTACAATAACCTTTACTGAGTTTAATCAAGTTAATCTGTTTAAACTAATGCTTAAAAAAAGGTGCTAATATCATTTTAAGAACGCAAACGCTTTGAGGTCCGAACCACAGTCAGCTACAGTCAATGTAGAGAATTGTTAAAATTAACTACACTTTTAACGATAAAAAAACAACAGACTGTAAAACGACAGCAAAAAAGACACTTGAAACAGGATGTTACAGAAATATATTACGAATGTTTTGGGAAATGTTATCGTTATTTGGGCGACTCACAGGTCGTTAAAGGAGACCTGTGACCGGCACCGGACTAGTGTGGGTAAATGTTGACATAAGTATCAATTAACTTGGGTCCGCTGTGATGTTTGTGGTAAAGGATCAAAACCTTTGAAAATAAAGTTTGTGCTGTCCTTTTTACCCGTGTAAAATTATGTCGTTTTGTAAATATACTTCGTAAACAAGTCACTGACCCAACCCTACACGGCTTATTGATGGCCAATTTTACTGCCAAGCACAAATCAATAATTTATTGAACGAATTGAATTGTTTAATTGAGTAATATGAAATCCGCTAGGATTTCATTACATAACCTATAAAACATGTTTAAAATTTCCGAAATCTTAATTTTAAACCTTACACTTAGATCGTGCGAATACGATTGAAAATTTCGATTTACTAATCGATTACAGAAACTTTAATTGAATGAATTGAATGTTTTTTTTTTCGTACAGTTCTATGCAACCATGGCCTATTCATACTTCTATAATTAAAAAATAACCTCACCTTGTGACTGCCATTTTTCAAATATGATGTTATTCAAATGAATATTGTTGGAAAAATTGATAAGGTATTAAGTCAACATGTTCGAAATATACGTGAAAATGTTACTTTGTCAAGACTCATTAATGTAGCTATTACGACTAATTTAATAAGACTATTTTAATCACAGACGCAATGTCTAAATAGACGCCGCTGTACCGCGATCTGTATGAAAACCAAACGTGACACGTTTTTGTACCTCCGATGACGTCACAAGAGCTAATTAGTGATGGAAAATCTCCTTCGGCACTAAAGCGATTGATTAAATCGAAGACACGAATTGAGCACGTATTTAGAATATCGATTTTTCAAGTGTTTGTTGATTATAAGAAGCCGTGAAATATTAATTTAGTACTCCAGAATAAGTCTTCCTTAATACGTGTTTTGAAAAAAAAAATGCTCTGAAAAACTGAAAAAACGACAACAACAAACTTTATTCTTACAATATTTGTATAATATTTTTTAAGGTCTTAAGAATTATCATCCGTTTGTTTTCTAAATCGATCAGAGCATCGATTCAAAACCTTACGATAACTTAGTTGTCGACCCATTTATTTTCATTTTTATTCACAACACCCGAATCGAATGTCAAACTCATCCGTACGATTACTGGAACTTCTCGACCGGCAAAGGTTACAAACGTTATTCAGTTATTCAGAATACAGTTATCGAACGAAAGTTACCGAACGTCCTATTGTTTACAAAGCAAGAATAAAATATGGAAACCTCTTATTATTTTAAATATAGCCTGAATTTTGTTCAATTTTATTAATTTATTTTAATGCATTCCTATATTTTGGGCCTATAGAGTCTTAAAAATGCGTATAAAAGGATTTTCATTTTTCTTATAATTTGTTTCACCGACTAACTC
>NW_020653993.1:7649796-7704912 GCF_003589595.1 Hyposmocoma kahamanoa
TTTATCGGAACGCCGTTCGCCCGAAAACATCTCCCGTTAAAATGCCACTTTGTAGTGTATTTTCGTGTTTAAAAAAATCAAATACATCTTCTCTAAAAAAGGACAACATTACCTTTCACAAGTAAGTATTTTTTTACATTGTTACTGTCAAATATTGCATTAAATTTGCTAAAAACTTACAAAAATGAATAAAATATTGTCAAACAACAATGTTGCCACGTAATCGAAATTCCCTAATTTCACCTAATGTAGTGATTTTGTAAGGTTGAATTATATATGTACATATTTTTAGTAGTTGTAAATGTTGTAATGCAAATATAATAGCATTATTTGTGGATAATGTTAATGGATACTTTACTATACCTCTTTATGTGCTCGGCATTTATTTGATCTAAAAACATCACGTTAGGAGTGATTATCATTAAATACGAAAATAGTACAAATTTTTCCCTTCAAAAAGTATTAACGTGAAATGTTTAAATTTGTTGTACAAAGTATACTTGGACTAATTGTAATACTTATATTTAACGTTTTCTTACGTTTCTTGTAGTATACACATATAGGCACATTTGTTTTAAAAAAGTTGCCACACCGCCACTAACATTGTGCTGTAGGACAGCACAAACATCGATATCGATATTTTCAATACATTTGTAGTTACGAAATAATTATTTTATAGATTTCCAAAAGACCTTTCGGTTCGCGCCGCCTGGATCCAAGCGTGTAACAATCATCCAACGTGGGTCCCTAAACGCACAAGCACAATTTGCTCTCAACATTTTGAAACATCGTGTTTTGTACTACGATCGAATAACAAAAGAAGATTGAAAAATAGATCCGTGCCAACTTTAATATTACCTGAGGTAAGTGTTGTTACTTATTGCTTAGATTGTGGTCTATGATTATATGACTGGTATAGACCAGTGATGCATCGCATTTTATTCAGCACAAGTGTGAAAATTCATCCAGTATAAACTAGTCAAGACAACACATAGACTCATTTTCGTTTACAATATTTAATTAGTTTCTTTTAATAATAAAAAAAATAAGTACGTTTTATTATGGCCAGAAATGTAGATCAGCCCTAGATTGTTTTGAGCGCTATACATATATAATTTCATATCCTTTTCTAGAAATATTGGTTTGCCCACCAATATGTTTTTGTAGTGACGTAGTGTTCACACATAACATAATGTACGTCTTTTACTGATAATTGATTTGATAAATGATATTACTGACAGATGAAAAAAGTAGTATGTACATATTGATTTATTTTTAGGTTGACTCCTGTAACGCGTCTGCCGATGAACCTGGACCATCTAATCCAAAAAGAAGAAAAGAGGATAGTTCTCAATCAATTGACAAATGCGAAACGAGCAAAGTTCACCCACATACGTCGGAAAACAGTACTCTTTCGACGTACAACCCGCAATTAGAAGAAACACCCAGGAAAAAAGTCTTAAGAAAATGTTTACAAATGAAAACTAATAAAATTAAAAGACTGCAATCGCAAAAACGGTACTTGAAAAAAAAAGTTGCTAGTCTGCAAGAAATTTTAAATAGCTTAGTTCAAAAATCTTTGATAAATAGAGAGGAACGTCTAGTATTAAACAAAATTGGCGTAGAAGAAAAAGAGCTTTTGAGCAGACAGTTGCTTAAAAGCAAAACGGGAAAAATCCCTAGAACCAAATATTCCGCTGAACTTCGATGTTTTGCTTTAACTTTACATTTTTATTCACCAAAAGCTTATAGATATGTGAGAAAGATTTTTGGGACTTGTTTGCCTGCGCCGAGAACTTTAACAAAATGGTATAGTTCCATCGATGGGCGGCCAGGGTTCACAAAGGAAGCGTTAGTTGCTCTACGATTACGAGCTGAAAGTAATCCCGACAAAAAAATATATTGTACATTAGTTATGGACGAAATGAAGATTCGTCAATTAACGGAATACGTTACAAGTACTCAAAGATATTATGGTTACGTAGACCATGGATTTGACTTCGTGCCAGATAATTCTGACGAAGCGACTGACGTTTTGGTATTTCTGTTGGTGGGAATTAACACTACTTGGAAATTACCCATTGGATACTTCTTAGTAAAAGGCGTAACAGCTCAACAAAAAGTGCGACTTGTGACTCAGGCTTTCCATTTAATTCATGAAACTGGCGTAGAAGTCAAAGCATTGACATGTGATGGTACAAAAGCGAACATTGCCATGGCTGAAGAATTAGGCTGCTGCTTAGACGTAAACAATTTACAAACTGCTATTTTAGACCCCAAAACAGGACAGCAATGCTTTTTCTTTTTAGATCCCTGTCACATGCTTAAACTAATACGAAATGCATTTGAGCATTGTCAGTTTTTCGTCCACCCTGTATCTGGAGCAATAATTCAGTGGTCATATATTCAAACACTGCATGAGTTACAGGAAGAGGAACTGTTTTATATGGCTAATAAATTAAAAGCAAATCACGTCTTCTTCAAGACTAAAATAATGAACGTTCGCCTTGCAGCTCAGCTTTTTAGCACTAGCGTAGCTGACGCATTAATATTTTGTAACAAAGTGATGAGATTACCTGAATTTCAAAACGTCGGCCCGACAGCAGAATTTTTGAAATTAATCAATGACATATTCGACATTCTTGATTCCAAAACTTGGAGCAATGGATACAAGCAAGCCCTGAATTTAAAAAATTATGAGAATGCATTTGTGAGATTAAATGACGCAAAAGCGGTGCTTTTGAATTTAGAAACCGACGTGACAAATCGCCAAAATGTGACTAAACGCGTCAATCTTTTAAAATCACCACGTTATACAGGATTTCTTGGATTTCTTGTGTGTATTGAAAGTGCAAAACGCCTATTTGAAAATTTAATTTTGGGTTCAAACGCACAATTAACATATTTACCGTTACACAAAACCAGCCAGGACCACATTGAAATATTTTTTTCAATAGTCAGAAGCCACGGTGGTTATTCAGACAATCCATCTGCTCGTCAATTTGAAGCCATATATAAAAAACTATTAGTACACACAGAATTAAACCGAAATGAACGGGGCACAAACTGTATTCCATTAGAAAAAATCTTAATACTTAACTGTACATCAGCAATTGAAAAAATTAACAGTACTTCCCGCCACAAAGAGACTGAAACTTCATGTATGACCAATTCTGCTGAAGAAAGTGAAATGATTTCCGACATAGAGACACAAATATACTTGTCTCCTTTTGGAGAAAAGGTTGTGGAATATATAGCGGGCTACGTTGTATTTTCAATTATTAAAAAGATTAAGTGTACTACATGCATGAAAGGCTTATGTGGTCAGCCTGATGAACAAAGTTTAATTTACCAAAAAAGCAGAGGTGGCCTAATGTACGCCTCAAAAGAGGTTATTGAATTATGTCGCCTTTGTGAAGTAGAGATCCGGAAACACTTAACAGTTGATAAAAAAGTTAAGCGCACTTGTTCGACTCAATGGGTCACCAATAAAGTATTAAAACTATTTATTGGCAGGCAATTGTTTCCAAACATCCAAAATCACTATTTTGATAATTATTGCATTGTTCACAATATAGAACTTGCAAAATTAGTAACAGAAAAGTATACTAACATTAGAATAACTTATTTATCCAAGAAAATTAATCCTAAGAATTGTATCAGGCATATATATTCAAAATTAATACATTTTAAAAACCAATAGAACTATTAATGTCCTGCTCACGACTTTTGTATCTATTTGTATTTGTTATTTTTACAACATGAACATTACTTGAATAGATTTTTTTTATGAGCGTACGTAATTGTTCAGAGGATTTACACTCATACACCCAGCTTTATCAATAACAAAATAAATTGGTTTTCTTTTTCCATTGTGTTTTACTTCTTACCTACATTACGGAATATTCATTCTGTACAACAAAATCATAATCATCTATATTTTAGCAATGAAAATGATGCGCAATTTTCTAAAAAGGTTCATACAATTATGCCTCTCTATTATGCAACTATGCCTCGGCAATGCAAAAGACGCACCATTTTTAAAGGAAATTAATATATGTAGGTTGAGCGACAGATTTCAAACGTCAATTACATAAGATCGTTGTGTCTAATAATGTTATAGTAATACACAAAATACTTCTGTAGATAATTTATCAAAACAAAGGTATGCAGTCACTACATCACTAACCCACTACTACAATATTCGAAATCGTGAATAACATTGCTCCGTGCAAACTCTAACACCGCATATATTTGACAACTTAAACCGCAATGGTTTATTCACATTGACTATAAAACGAAGAAGCTGATTCTTATAGCGAATTGTATTTTAATAAAAGCAGCATTTGTGCTTTTAATAAAGTTACCGGTGAAATGCAATTTCCTTATTGGTATAATTACAGTTTGAGGACGTGTTTCTGCAATTAGATATGCTACAAACCACCATTTTTACATATTCTTTCACTTCCGTAGGTTTGAGCAATACTGAATGATAGTTCGCGCATTGCTGTTGTGTATGGCATCAGTGCGGCGACATTGTCACCATATCTATGTGACTTCTATTGCCTATTTATTTAGATTTCTGTGGGATACATGCTAGTAATGTGTGACGCATCTTATTATTACTATAGAATCCCATCTAAAATTTCTTTGCTTTTTAATTTATTAAGCAAGAATTAATATAAAATTTGTCAGCTAACGAAATATTATCGATAGTTAAATATCGATACTTTCAAGCACAAGCTCGTGTACAGAACGAATGACGTTTGGACCGTATTCAGACAAGACGTTCCTGTGTGCGAGAAAGACTGTGTGCGTAAAGTCTACGCTGGTATTGTCTAACTATATTAGTGTGTATGTATAGCGACGTGATCGAGAAACGCATTAGTATTAGCAATTTATTTGTGTGCGTTGCGGGGGGACGCGTAAATATGACAGACTTTTTTCTATAGAAATTTGGCCACGTGTCGTCTCCATTTGGTTATATGCTCTAAGGTTAAAACTATGATGTTTTATTGGCAACTTTGTGATTAGTCATTCACTCAGTTCGTACTATGACGCGACTTTAACATTAAAGTAATATTGCTCTTATGTCAAATTTAGCAATCTTAAAATAGTTGCACGGATGCAACGGAAACAATATTATTTTCAGTTTTATTGTCTTAATATTGATTTGTAATGATTAAAAGTTAAGTTGCACATATTTATTTACATATATCTCTTCAATATTTTGTTTACTTTTTATATAATAGCACATAGTAAATATTTTTTCGTTAAATAAAAACACGCGATGTTTATTTCGACAATTATAACAGCGCCTATGCTCCTTGGCAAAACTAACAGTTGACACTAGACTATAGTTCCGAACTCACAACGTGACTATCAAGACTCAGCTTGTTTTATTTATTTTTCTTCATGATAATGCAAAATAATTATTGAAAACAACGTAATTTTAATAGATTTTATTATTACATACTTTTCTTTTCTTAGCAGTCAAAATTCTCTGAATGTAAATAACATTAAGTACTTAAACATTATACTACGATAAGACGATTCGGAACATCAAAAAAGAAAGAGAAGGCATTATATAGTTCACGTAGCGTTATCTCTTTCCTGTTTGTAGTAAGGAATAGACAATATTCGGAAATCATTCGTTCTTTCAATGACTTTTGCAGTAATACATTACTTGGTTGACAGGTTCATCATGGTACGAATATGAGTAGTATTACAATAAGCTTACTTTAAGCTTACATTGAAATAAGATTGTTTTTGGAAAGGTTATGGTAGGCCTCCTGTGTGTACGTCTCCGCATATTCCAATAATATTCTGTATTTATTGTAATAAAGATAATATTTCTAACAATGGCGTGCTGTTCCATTCGGTGGTGTGGGGAAAAAACAGCAAAACATCTAGTAAAAAACCAACGGAATCAAATTTCATCGGAAATTATATATTAAATGTGTAATTTTGCAATTTTCGTCGATTTGAAGTGAAACAATTCACGACACCCGTCAATTGTTTCGGATTCGGGCTGGCCAATCGGAGCGCAGTTGTCACAATAATGACATGGCAGAATAGTTTTCACACAAATTAAATGACATTTCCTTTCTATTTCTGGTTATATATCCGATGGTACGTATATAATTTATATAAAAACCCTGTGACTTTTAATAAATAATTCATATCACTTTAAGAAATTGCGTTAGTGTAACATTACGACAGTAGCTAGAAGAAACGTTATAAGGAATTGAGAGCATATAAAAGTAATATCTCCACACTCATACAGACCACGCCTCGTCGCTGCAATAAAATTGTCTAGACACTCTTACTAATGCTACAAATCGATTGTTCGAGAGACAATGTTTTTATGAACTATTTTTAAAGCTTTCACATTTGTAAAATAAAGTTTGTTATTTTGCAGAAACCACACATACACACACATACATACACAGGCATACATGCAAACTTACATATCGTCGGGGATAGTGAAAATCCGCGTATAATATATATAGTGGTAAGAAGCGCGTATCTGCACCAAACCAAATTTGACAGGAGAGGGATTTAATAATATTACTTTGTTATTTCAATGGCTACGACTTTCGTTTTTGGACAGTGAGCATTAATATCTGTTGTCTATGAACTGATAACAATAGATTCTCGTAAATCATGCCATTTCGTTGCCACGACATTTACGCGGATTTAATTTGGTGACTAAATTACCGATATGGAGACTTATGAGTCTCCATGCTAGTTACGCGTAACTGCACTATCTCAGTTACGCGTAACTGCATTATCTCAGACGATATGTTTGTTGTTCTTAAGGTATTTCAATGCAAGCCTACGTTATAGGAGGTGAGGTGTGGGGGATCGCACCTCGCGTCCCGCAACCCGGGCTCTGAAAATTTATATGAATAAATTAAGAACAGACGGAGAAAATCTGATACAGATCCGACGTGAACAAGCGCCCGATGGCGACTGGACAATTTTCAAATTTGGGATAAATGTTAATTTAATAACTATAGGACTTCAGTTGAAAACCAAAATTTAGCAGTTCCTCTGTAATTCTTAGAAAGAAATAGAGATATTTTATTTTTAAATAATTCGTCTTGTACTTTTTGTATTTTAGCCTGTTTTCAGGATTTTATATTTTTACCGTGTGAAGTAAGTCCTATCGCGTAACTAATTAACACATTCTTTAGACAATATCCTTAGGTGTATGGTATATTTTTTGTGACACCATTATTTAATAGTAAATACCTACTAAACCTTTTCACCTAGCAAAATAGTTTTTCCAGCTGGTCCTCCGGTGACCCACCTTAATTTGTTTATTTATATATGATCACGGAGTACGTTTGTTAACGGCTGATGTGGCTTGCCTCACGACATCTCGTCGTCTCTCTCTGTTAGTGGACTCCCTCGTACACTCATCTAAAGGACTGCTCACTGCAGATTTTGTTTCATCGTACCATCGAATGGGCGACGTTCCGCGCAGTCTAGTGCTCTCCACTCTGCTTTGCACAACAAGATGCTCTATGGAGTCAAAATTCCATTTTGAGACGTGACCAAAGAATTTCAGGATGCGAGTTTGTACCACAATAGACAGACGCTGCTTCATGCCGAGTTTTTGGAGTAAGGAGGCGTTTGAACAAAAGTCTGTCCACGACACAACAAGCATTCTTCTCCAGCACCACATTTCCAGAGCGTCCATCTTCTTCTCGATTTTACGGAGCGCCCATGTCTCTGCAGCGTACAGAAATATGGGGAAACTAGTGTTAGGACCAGCCGAATTTTAGTGGCCTTGGTAATGTTTCTATTCCTCCATATTTTCTTTAGTTTATCCATTGCTGTCTAGTAATTTGTTTATTTACTGATATATAAATCTGTACGATGGAAGAATGGAGCTACTAACACAAGAAACTTACAAACAATACCAACACCGGATACTGTAAACATTTTGTCCAGTAAAACAATTCTTATTATCGTATTGATGGTAGATTCGTCGAATCCGGCTTTTGTAACTTCGTGTAAACATATGGAATTGTATCAATAAAATATGTAAATGACTACATAATTATTAATAATATATTTAGACTTGTCAACTTATATCTCAGGGTGATGGGTGCCGTGAAAGTGCACCTCAGATCTGTGTAATTTATGGCACTGACTGATACTGCAACTGTTATAGACAGGCACGTCGCTTACCATTAGGCGCACTTGTTCGTACCGTCACTTAGTATCATAAAAAAGATAACTATGGAATAACTGATTATTTTTAACGACTTAGAAGGAATCCACAAAGTCGAATTTGTTCATATTAAAGGAGTCAATACCACGAGAGACATTGTGTCAGTCGACAACAACAAAAAAGATCCACTGATTTTGCTGCAAAATATACTCACAAATAAATACACTGTAATAAAAAATGAGCCCTATCATAAAGCACTATAAAGAATTGTGTTCAGAAACAATTACAAGCCAGTAATTTCCTTTGGGATCTTAAAAAACGAGGCCGCTCCAATAGTTATCAAGAATTCTAACCAACATTCGAAGGCTATTCACACTATACGATAGGATTACGATCATTTATTAGAAAGAATTTATTAATTTCTACGAAATGAAACTATTTTTAAACGACTTGAAAAAAAGGAGGTGCTCAATTTGACTGTATTTTTTTGTGTATGTTACGCGATTCTACCGTCGTGAGAATTGTGAAAATCGATTTTGATGATTCTTTCTTGTCGGAAAGAGGGTACTTCGGTATTGGTTCCATTTAAATTTGAATAAAATATTCCGCCTCTAAGGGTGACAAACTAGGGGATGAATCCGGTTTCGCGCACTTTTCGGTAACCGATTTCAATAAAACTGGCAAATAGATCCAATACCATGAACTTTTGAGGTCGTTTTTTTTATTAAAAAACTTATTTCGGATCTATTCATAGTATAGACGGTAACAAACATTTTATGGAATCTTTGCAATAAACCAAAACGACATACGAATTCAATTAAATAAAAAAAGCAATGTCAAACTAAAAGAAAGATAATAATAATGGTACAACGTAAAAAAAAATATTAATTTTAATAACTAACTAGTACCTACACACCTTCAGCATTTACCTAGCTTAAGGAACGGTCACTCAAATGTTCTTCTATGCTGTAGTGACACTTGTCAATTAACAGTTGTGTTAATACAATGTTTTAAGCAGCAGTAGAGGTCCTTGTGTAAGAGTTCGTCCAGGGAAGTACTGTCACATTACCTATTTCTGTCGCCAAGCAGTAACGTGATCATTACTGCGTTCCGGTTTGGAAGGGTAAGGGTATTGGTGAAATTACGGGCACATGGGAGTTGTCAACTTATATCTCATGGTGACAGGCGTCTCACTCGAAAACATTACTTACATCATAAACTACAACAACCGTGTATAGAAAGTATTGGGTAGTATAAAATTGTCGTAAGGGCATTGCTCTTTAAATATAGACGGCGGTTTTAGAGTTAAGGTCGTAGAGCGGAACTTTACAACCTTCATAAATTATTAAATAAAAGTATACTGTAGTTCAGGACTGACAAAAATAATTTATGTCTTTATGCTTAGATGAAATAAAGTGGAATCACGCATTTGTCGCTTTTACTTTATTCAAGAACTTTTAAAATATTCATAATTGGAGGCGGATCTGTGAGAAAATTATAACAACAGGCTGTATCGACTATAATTAAAAGTTCATGGAATTTTTTCTTCATCTGCTATTTATTTCGATATTATTTGTAAATCTCAACAACGTTATCATCGTCATCGTCATTATATTTAAAAGCCAGGCCAAAATCATTTTATTGGACAATAAGTAAAAATACTTTGGTACAATAAAAGCTTAAAAACTAGAAACTAAAACTAGATTGGAATTTTGTGAATAAAATTGGGACCCGCGGCAAGGTGCCCAAGATGCTAGCAGTGTTTTTTGTATTGCTATGCTAATACGTTGGGTGAGGTAGCCGGCCATTGGGCTTACAAGATAGTGTATTAATTTTTTGGATAAAATTTTGTACAGATGAATGGTATGACGTCATAATATTTTTTCAAGTAGTCATGAGAAGTGTCGTCATCAGAATTGTGTTCACTGTTAACAAGGTCAATGTTTGATAACGTCGGGGATAGTGCAATTACGCGTAACTAGCATTTGATTATGAGTCTCCATTTAGGTAATTTAGTCGCCAATTCAAATCCGCGTAAAAGTCGTGGCAACTTAGCAATTAGCGTGATCTACGGAAATCTATTGTTATCAGTCCGTAAACAGTATAAATGAATGCTTGCTGTACGAAAATGGAAGTCCTGACCATTGAAATAAGGCAGTAATAACGTTAAATCCCTCTCCTGTGAAATTTTTTTTGGTGCAGATACGCGGTTTTTACCGATACTACTTACGCGGATTTGCACTATCCCCGACGTTATACACAGACAATTTGCTGTATTAAACAGTAGGTGTATAACATATTATATTCCAGTCCGTATTGCATGCGCCCGACTCCATATGGACTCATTTTGTATGCCCTCGTTCCCATATGCACCCATTTCGTTTGCCCTTGTTGCTATATGTACCAGCTGCGTTCTTTCATTCTTATATGCACCAGTCACGTTTGCCCTCGTTCCCGTACGCGATTCGTATGTACCACAAGCACTGGCGGCAAACAAAACAAGTTAATTAAAATACTTTTCGGGTATAATTATTACACACCTACGGATAAAATATATAAAGAAACAAGATTAATGGATATAAGACAATCTTATGTGTACTCGACGTGTATGCTAATAAGGAAAATCCTAAACAATAATATAAATACTGTCATTAGTTTTAAACAGAAATCTCAACTACAGAGTGTCTAACTACGTAGTAAGAACAACCTGGTTCTCAGACCACCTAAAACAAATTACGGTAAACATAATATAGAATATGAAAGTGCTAAACTGTACAATAAACTGCCAAATTACATTAAGAATGCAAAAACGATAGCTGGATTTAAAAAAATGCTCAAGTCATTCATTCTTTCATAACCATCAATACGTCAAACTAAAAAAAAAAAAATTAAAAAATTTACTATTTATAATTGAAATTATTAATGTTAAATTTACAGTTTTACATTTTATAAATACCTAAATATAACCAACGGTAAACATCAGTTTTAACAAATAGTAACAAAAAAGAATAATAATAAATATAAATAAGTAAAAAATAAATAAATTAAAAAAACTAATTGAAGTAATACATTAAAAAAGAAATAATAATAATAAATACACAGTAAATGCGAGTGTTAAGTTAAATAAATAAATAAAAACAAAAAAATCATGTGACCAAATAATTGTCCTAAAAGTGAATAAAAACTAAAAAGTGAATTCTGTCTATGCCATATCTAGATGCGGGATGGATAAGTCATAATTCTTACATCCATGTTTTTGTTTGTTGCGTGTGAATGCCTTCATCGGAACTAATTGCAGATAAATTCAACTCAAAACGTATGATTTTAATTTTTGTCTACGTACATTATTTTTCCTAATATGCAGTGAATGGTGATGGTTGTATAGATTTTAGTGCGCTTTACTATTAAGTTTTGAAGTAAGATTTTAAATTTTCTCTTTAAGTGAATTTATATTCTTAAGAGAAATAAATATTCTTTAACCACAATTATTAAAGCGTAGTTTTGGGGTATTTGGCACGTGTCCATACGTTTCTTTCTATGCTTTTCCTTTACATTTGCTATATCAAATAGCTGTCAGGAAAACTATTTCAATCTATAGTGAGACGTTGCGTCAATACATTTCTAGACTACATTGTTCTAATACTCCAATGGCATCTCGAGTATGTCCGCTAGTCAATTTGGGGTCAAATCTCAGATACTTAAAGATATAGAGAGAAATGGAAGAGGTGAGAAAGTTTTAATTTAATTTTTAACCGACTTCAAAAAAGGAGGAGATTCTCAACTCGACTGTATGTTCTTTTTTTTTGTATGTATGTTACGCGATAACTCCGGTATTTGTGAATCGATTTTCATGATTCTTTTTTGTTGGAAAGGGGGTACTTCCAAGTGGTCCCATTTCATTTTGAAGAAAATCATCCACCTCGAAGGGTGGCTGTTCACGCATGAAGATTCATTTTTATAAATAGCGCCTCATGTAATTTAGGAGCAATTACTTTAATGGTTGATTTTGCTATTTCTCCAATTCAAGGCGTTATTCTCTCGATTTACTTTGAGTAGTGTCGTAGTGAGAACCTATTTCTATTATCTCCAGTGTTGACACTGGAGATAATCGAAAGAGTCCTGTATAGTGGCGAACTAGGGGATATTTCAATAAAACTTAGCAAATAAATGTAGCTTCACGTACTTTTGAGGTCGGTTTTTTTAGTACCTTGCACTGAGATTATATTATAATTATAATTACTTTGTTTTATTTATTTTATTATTACTTTATTTTTAAAAATGACGAATAAGGTTATTTACTTGCATAGTTCTAAGGTCCAACGGAACGAGGTCGATGAGAATTTCCTTTTACGATACCAAGTGACGGGATGAACACGAAGTCGTGCGTCTGGTGGTTGGCTTACGGATTTGACGAGTAAGGTACATGGGACTTGTCAACTTATGTCTCAGGGTGACGGGCGCACTGGCAGTGCCCTTCAGAACTTTGTGATTTGAAGCTCTGAGCCACCAGGCGCACGACTTGTTCATCCCATCAGTTGGTATTATATTAAAAAAAAAGTCAGACCATATTTACATTCACACAATATGTCATTAAGTCGTGCTGTACTAATTTAAGTCATAAAATAATTATGCTAGACAAAAATAAATCATTGAATACTTCCAGTGTTTAAGTATCTTTGTAATTTAGCCAATGTGATACAAGAATTGTCTCTAAGGGTGAACCGGTGTAACCGCAGCCGGTAATCAAGTGTCGCCTGTACATTTTCTGTTACGCGCGATCAATTTGACACCTCCGAGAAAGAAAGTGCCATGAATGTGTGTTGTTAGAACTTTATTTAATTACAACTTTGAAGCGGAAACTTTGGAATATGATGTCTATCATTAAAGTTTCGATAACTTTTGAATGAGGTAGTATTGTGTACGGCGTTAATGTTAGAGCTGCTCGTTAATAATTTATATGGGTATGAAATAATATTACGTTTCAACTTCCAAAGCTCGAGCTCCTCGTGGATTATTATTGTTATTATTTTCATAATATCAAGTGATGGGACGAATAAGTCGTGTGCATGATGATAAGCTACACACCTGTTCATAACAGTTGCAGCCCCACTCAGAGCTTTAAATAAGCAAAGATCTGAGGAGTTCTGACAATGCGCCAGCCTGAAAAATAAATTGACAAGTCTCATGTGCCTGTAATTTCACCAGTACCCTTCCCCTTCAAAACCGGAACACAGTAAGGTTGACATTACTGCTTGGCCGTAGAAATAAGTAGGTAAGGTGGCAGTACTAAGAAACGAACATCTTAGTGATGCAAGGACGTCTTGAGCAGATGTGAAGGGATAACAGCTGGAACCGGGAATAAAGGTAGCAGTGGGAGTTACGGTCATGAAGTATATTAATAAAAACAAATGTACCTATTCCGGTAGTCAACCTCAGGTTTAAAGAGCAATTGTTCTTCTGCTGGTATACCATCATAAAATAGTGGAGACTTCATAGCAAGAAAGACGTTGCCACAATACAACACCCATTTTGATAATAACTATTTTATCATTTGCACGTGTTGCTTGACGCTGTAACTTGCCATGATGATTTGTCTTTAGTGACTGTAATATAAACAACACATTTGACAAATGTAGCCTCAACAACGTGGCCGCTATGAATTGTCAAAATCTACCCGCTCTTAATACAAAATCCTTTATAAAATTATACTATTTTGTTCTTCTTGTTTTAAGTGTAGCACCAACCTGTTGTTTTTTTTCTGTTTGGTCCAATGGTTGAATGGTACAGAAACCCTTATAGCATTAAGTCCGCCATTAGTACTTCGGCGTATTGTACATACATAAGCTCACGACCTTGGCCAAAGGAGGGGTAAGCAAACACAATTCTCGAGGCTCACACACACATCTACTACCCTTTTCATATAATTCCTTTCATTCTTGTCACTTCGGATCCCAGCCGTTTTTGATGACATCACTGATCTTGTCAATGTAAGTACTTCTGAGTCGTCCTTTTAAAATCCTTCCATCGACATTCCTATTATAAATCTGTTTGATAATCATCAATTCTATATGTCCAAACCACCTCAACGTTCTTTTCTCTATTCTAGTCACCACATCCTCTTTCAAACCACATCTTTCACGTATTCTTCACTCTATCACTAAATTTATTCCATAAATTTTCCTCAGTGGAAAGTGTGTTGTACAATAAAGGTAAAATAAATAAATAAAATAAATAAATAGAGAATCAACACGGCATCAGAATGTAAGGTATTCGGTTTATGAAATTCAGTTTCAGAAAATTGAAATTATTAAATATTTAGCAAAAACAATGGTCCACGTTGGCAAATAGGGAGAATATTATAAAAAAATTCAACAACCGTTCATGTAGATTACTTCATAGCAAGCGGCTGGATATTAAATTCGTACACTCATATCAGCGTACCTGGTCATGGTCAACCGTGACCATGGGGCCTGTAAAGGGCACGAAATGTCGGTTTGTTTGAAAAAGCAAATATACTAGATTTAAATGCGGAAAAATAGTTTCATTTCCTATGTGTAACAATCGCGAAAACCAAAGAACTCGAAATATTTTTAAAGTAATTTTAAAACTTAGGAAATGATAATCTTAATATATGCTCCGGAATCTTATTGTAAAAACGTATACGGTTCCCCATAAAAGAATCGTTTACCTTGGTTAAACGAAATCGTGGTACCATGAGTTTGGACTTAGCTCTAAGGTTAATATTATGGATATCTTCTTTTTTCTTTTTTTTATTGAAATTATTTACATTTTGTGGTAAGCGACACGCTTGTCCACAGCAGTTTCAGTGCCACTTAGAGACATAAGTTGAACGCAGAATTCAGTAATGTTCACATTAGTGCTTGGCGGCGAAATAGGTAAGGTCACTTCCCTGGACGAAGGCTTTCACAAGAAGCTCTACTGCTACTAAACGTTTGTTTTTTTAATAAAATATATAAGTGCGCATTTGACCTCTATCTCACTTGGTGGAAAGTGTCGATAAGGTCGACGATGAAGCATGTACGTACACCTAAATAATGCTTATTCATTCTCGCCTTGAAAAGGCCCAACTTATAGCATTCAGAGAATAAGTCTGCAGGCATGAAGTTCCACTCCATAGCCGTTCACCACATAAACGTGGAAGCGTAACGTTTGATGCAAAAGGGAAAAGCGGAATTAAATCGTGCAATTCCATCGCACACTCTCCGTGATATGTCCTGTAGAATACCGATAACCAGGCAACTTTCCGGTGGTGTTCAAGGCTCGGCAGCTTCGTGTCTGAGTCTTGAAAAAAGAAACTGTATTTTGGAATATAAACTTAATAATTATGAATAATATATTAACTTTACATTATTTAAAATTTCAATAATTTAACTTCAAATATAATGAATGTAAAATAATTAGTAATGTATTGTAATTCTATGTATTAGTATAATTATGGACTATGTTGTCTGATATTGAATAAATGAATTTGTGAAAATCTTAAAACTTTATTTAAAGCATTGACAGATTCTTCTACCATTTCGTTTTTATGTACTCTGCTGAATTAGTTCAAAATTCAGTAACAGATACACGGGCTAAGTAGGACTCCCAAAGTTATGAAAGCACATTGGGTAAACTAATTACTAGGCATTGGGTCTCATTGTCGGTTCATTAATAAATAAATAAGAAATAAATTAACTTTTCACTTCAAAAGAAAACATCGCAAATTCCAAATTCTATTTTCGTTGTATATCGACGCGATGATTCTATATAGATAAGACCGTCTAAGCTGAATATTGCTTTAACGCAGTAAGATAAGCATAAATGATGGAAATTTCGCTTAAATCTTACAATATAGCACCGATGAGTATAATACCCATAAAAAAGACATATCGTACCAAACATTTTTATCATAAGTATACATACTCTGGAAAAAACATGGGTGACAAAGTTTGGAATTTATTATTAACTATCGAGTTCTATTACACATTACAAATTAAATTACTTTTTGAAACAAAATCTGATTATTATCAGTTGGACTTAAGCCTCCGCCGTTTACTTGAACATTTTGTATGGTCGGAAAAATATACATAATATTTCATTATGAAAGAAGATAACATAATATCAACCTCAGAAATAAGTCCAATCTCATGGTACCACGATTTCGTATAACTAAAGTAAACGCGATTCTTTTATAGGGAAATGTGTATTACATTTTTATAATAAGGTCCCGGAGCAGATATATTAAGATTATCTACATACATATCATAAGTAATAACGCATAATAACGCACACACTCAACATAGCCCCGCACTAGGGAAACCCTGTGTCGCGGGTGCCATGGACACACACATAGACAACCACAAATTACACCCAAACTCACGAGAGAAATAAATGTAGGCCATACACATATTTCTCCCGGCCTGGGAATCGAACCCAGGACTTCTGCATGGCAGTCCGGCATGGTAACCGTTCGGCCACGGAGGCAGTTAAAATAACGTTTAAGTACAAGTTTAACGTATAAGTTTAACTAAAGTTTTGAAAAGTTGTATTACTTAATAAAACTTTTTTCTAAAAAAACGCCCTCAATAATTCGTGGAATTACATCTATTTGCCAAGTTTTATTGAAATCGGTGGTTACCTATCAGAAGATCGCAATGACATTTTCCAGAAAAAACGTTTGCTCGTATTTTCATAACCTCGAACGTAATTTTGAGATGTAAATGTTTTTTCTTTTAAACCTAACTTAACCGAACCTAATCGTGTCTTTGCTATAAACATCCAATATATCCTGAAAGAACAACGGTTTCGTTATAATTCGGTTTTCGGGGTTATGAAAATTTGAACAAACGATATTTCGGAAAAAAGAAATTCGAATTTGTGATAGTTTACCATACAATAAGATCCGGAGCATATATTAAGATTACCATTTTCTAAGGTTGACAAGTCATATTACAAAATTGTAGACTACGTGTTAGGTTAGGATAGTTAGTAGATACAGATGTATGGAAAGACAACATGAGTCTAGTTTCCACACAAACATGATTCAAAGTGTATTTTTTATAGCATTTAAGTTTATTATAAAAGAGCAATCCCTGCAGTTTCTTGCTCGTTCTTCTAAGGGAGGTCACTTATGGTCATGGAATAAATGATTATTCGACTTTGACTTTGACTCCCCTTGAGCACGCCAACTCTCCTGGTCTTGTGCCACCCGCATCCGACATCTTGCCGCAGGGCGTTCTACACTACGTTTTCCTTGACGTGGTCGCTATTCTAGAACAAGTCTGCTCCATATCTTCTATCTATAAGTCTTGGGTATATTAAAGGCTCCAAAACGTTGGTTTGTTTGAAAAACAATGTGCAATTTAGAGCCGAAAATCAATTTTATTTCAAGTTATTGTTACTGCACCAAAATACCATTGATACATACATACTCAGTAAGCATTTCGTGCTTGCAACATTCGCTGCTACTGCGCCCGCCACTTTGAGATATAAGTTAGCAAGTCTCATGTGCCTGTAATATCTCCAGCAACCTTCTTACCCTTAAAAACCGGAACACATTAATCCTGACACTACCATTTGGCGACAGAACTAGGTCAGGTGGCAGTACTTCCCTGGACGAACTCTTTCACAAGGAGCTCTACTGCTACTAGACTGTATAAAAGAAAGATCTTGAGTGCGGAAGACTTTGTTAAGTCATCACTCAGTCTACTGTGCTGAGAATATGGTATATTTTCTAGTGGATAAGTGGATAGTTTATCCCTTGTTTGCACTATTGGCAGTATTAAATTACGCATTTATGTTATAATTAAAAACATATTTGTTAATAGCAATTTTATTGAAAACTTTGTACACAATGCACTTTGTTGTTTATTTGTGATGTTTCTACGTGTATATCACTGTTATTTACTTATTTATTGTATTCTTTATTTTTACTTAAAATACGTCAATGACTAATTCAGAAGTAAAGAGATAATTAAGTAAATCAAACTGTAATACGTCGTGAGGTGTAAAAATTTTACTTACCAGAATAGCTGTGACTTGGTTTTGTCTTTAAATCATAACATCTGAAACAAAAAAGTAATTATTACGTAACATAGTAAATCTCTTAAATTGTGTTACACACACAATTTATACACACAATTGGCGTAAAGATCAAAATGTCGACAATGTATTATAAATACAGTTTTATTCAGTTTACTGAGCTCTATCGAACAGTATATTTAAAATTCTGTTATCCATAATATATTGCATTTCACACTCCAATATTTTTTATTTTCTATTTCTAAAATACCAAATTCTAAGGCTTAAGGCTTAAATATCAAAACTGAAATTAACTAGGAAAGGTAGATGGGTCAAATGGGTCAGGAACACACAAAAATATGTCTAATAAATCTTATAGCACACACATATGCATAAGAATACTAATAATCAAAATGCAAAATAATATTATAATTCGAAATTATTATAAAAAACCTACCTCAAAAGTACGTGGAATTACATCTATTTGCCAAGTTTTATTGAAATCGGTTACCGGAGAGTGCGCAAACCCGGATTCATCCCCAAGTTCGCCACTACACGGGACTTGACACAGAAGATAATAAAAATCGGTTCTCACTACTCAAAGTATATTGAGAGAGAAAAACGCCTTCAATTAGAGAATAGCACAATCAACAATTAAAATAATTGCTCCTTATAATAAAATTTAGGCGCTATTTATAAAAATGAATCTTCATGCGTGAACAGCTACTCTAAGAGGTGGATGATTTTCTTGAAAATTAAATGGGACCACTATGGAGGTACCCTCTTTCCAACAAAAAAAGAATCATGAAAATCAGTGCACAAATACCGGAGTTATCGCGTAACATACATAGAAAAAAAAACATACAGCCGAATTGAGAACCTCCTCCTTTTTTGAAGTCGGTGAAAAATATTAGTTCAACAACACACTAGGCATTAATTACCAGAAACCTGCATCCTGTGATTGCTCGTCAAACAGCCATTGTGAGCATTTCCGTTTGAATTACTTATAGTCATAGGCGTAAAAATAATAATATTTTTGTGTGTTCTTTACAGTCCACCTCAAATGTATTTTGAAATAATTTTTTGTAGGAAGTTTTTAATAATTATCACTTTCTTATTATTTTTCTTATTTATTGGTCGTTATTAGCACTTTGTGTGCTAATAATGACACATTTTGTGTGTTAAGTAATTTGTTTGTGTGTAAGCACATAAAAAGTTACTTAAAAGCTTTAGTTTTATAAAAGTAATGTTGTTTCTGCTAATAGTATTGGGTGGCCGCAGTGGAGGTGAAGTAAAAACGAGAAAATATAAAAATAATAATAACGCGCACAGACTCATAGCCCCGATCTAGGGAAACCCTGTACTGCGGGTGCCATGAACACACACATAGACAACCACAAATTACACAAAAAATCACGAGATAAATAAAATGTAGGCCATACAAATATTTTAAGAATTTAGACGTATTCTTTGACAAACAGTATGTTATCCGGCGCGGGGAACTTCTGTTCGTGAACTACCTTTCGAGCATTGGTGTCCTGTAGAGTGCGTAGCATACTATGCGCAGTGTTTTCCAATTTAATTGTGTAATATCATTTTTCTTCATTTAATTTTTGTATTTTTTTTTATTTAATCAGTTTGACTTGTAAGCGTTTTGGTATTGTAAATACTGTAAACTTTCAAGTGTTTTTAAATGAATGACTAAATAAATTGAATAAATAAATTTCTCCCGGTACGGGAATCGAACTTGGGACCTCTTGCGTGGCATTTCAGCATGGTAACCGTTCGGTCACGGACGCAGTTTCTCTCTTTCAATTAGAATATATCAAATTTTTTAGAATAGTTTTTTTAAGTAAAAGAATTTAAAGTAAATCCGAAGTGAGAGGCGTTGGGCCGGAAAGTGCCTTATAATTAATACAAGTCACGTTCCACGGGGCGCGTGTTTCCGCTGCGAATGCCAGTACGTTGACTTGATATTACAAGTGTTCGAAGCATGCTTACTAGTTGTTTTTATATTCATACAACATTGCCATTTTTGTTTATAAACGTACAAAATAATATTAATAATACTCACACACTCCTATGAGTGGGCGTATTCCCCGCATTAGGGAAACCCTGAGTCGCGGGTGCCTTGGACACGCGCATAGACAACCACAAATTACACCCAAACTCACGAGAGAAATAAATGCAACTCATACAAGTACTTCTTCTTTCTCCCGGCACGGGAATCGAACCCGGGATCTCTGCGTGACAGTCCGGTCATGGTAACCGTACCGCCACAAAGGCAGTTGTCTGTAATAAATGGTAAAATGATATAGAAATAATCTGTTACTCAACTACTATTACTTAACTCAAAAATAAGTAACTTAAAACTTAAAGCCAGAATTAAAGTTAAATTAAAAGTAAATACTTTAAAATAATCGTGAAAACCTAAAACACCTGAAATTAATTTACTGAATTTCTTTTTCAAAATGGCGCTTACGTCCTTTCTACTAAACACTGACGATATACGACTTTTACAGCAAAAAAAACCAATTAAAAAAAAATTTGTTCTGAATAAAGGATAACACAAATTTATGTCCTTCTACAAACGAAATTTTTTTGATAAATACCAGCAAATTTCTGTAAAATGAGGTTCCATACAAAAAATGACAGATCATTTTTTTCATTATGTAGTATTTTAGTTAAAATTGGCGGCTGCTACGCTCGCTACGGAGTTTCGTAGCGAACGTGGCTACATATGTCTTTTATTCAAATTCATATTTTAACTGTACTTATGTTTTTGGCGTATTTTTTATAATTTATTTATATTAGTATCTCAATGTTTTTGCTTTTTAACTTATTCTTTTTTTAAATATCCAGTATTCTTCGCACGCGATTTACAATCATACAGTCCACTGCAAATTCTTTTTTGTTACGGGAAAGTGAAAAGGTAGAAAGTATAAATATACTGCTCCATAAAAGGTACCTCTTCGTATCATATACCATCAACTTAAACATCCCACTGTTGGGCATGGGTCTCCTCTTAAGAGAGGATTTAGGCTATGTATAGGCCGCCACGGTGGCTTTTCTCGACCTGTAAGGTTTCATCACGACACTTTCTTTCACGTTGACAAATGGTAATATTTAATAAACATATTCACAAATGTAGGTTTCTTAGAAATCAAAGTCATTCTCTCTCAATAACAAAAACGACAGTTATCACCTTCTATCACCGCTACCTAAAAGCACCGATTTAAAAAGAAACTGGTGAATTATTGGATAGTTGAAGCGCCGAAAATGATCGTTACGAAACCTGGACATATTGATGGAAACCAAAACCTAAACCAATCATTTATACATGGTTCAATTTTGTCCAAAGTGGCCTTTTACCTTTCCTCTGACGAGATATATGTGACGAAGCGGCGATCAATTTATCTACGTAAAGACTTGTTGGAATTATACACAGGGCGCACTATAAGTTTCCGAAACTGGCCACTTACATAAACAATATTTAAAAAGTAATTACAACATTTGAACTCTTTGGCTGTAGAATACAGTTTGTTTCATGGGCTCCAAACTGCTTTAGGCGATGAAGCACCATACAAGACAACTATTTATAGCTGGTTTGCAGAATTCAAACGCGGTCGTGTGAACCTCAGTGACGAATTTCGCCCGTCCACTGCTGTGAACAACAAAAACATCGATGCTGTGCGCCGTATGATCAAAACCGACAGGCATGTGACATACCATGAGATTCGGGCATCTTTAGGCATAGGCATGAGTCAAATACAATCAATACTACATAAACATTTGGGTGTGAAAAAGCTGTGCTCTCGGTGGATCCCACATAATTTGACTGAGGCTCAAAAACGTATTGCGTCACTTGGTGCAATGCCATGCTTACCAGATTCAACGAAGGGGCGTCATATTTGGCGTGGGACATAGTAATAGGTGATGAAACATGGATTTATAGTTACAATCCCAAAAACAAAGCAGCAATCGAGCGTATGGGTCTTTCGAGATGAGCCGAAACCAACTAAAGTGGCGCGCGTGCAAAGTGCCTCGAAGCGGATGACTGCTTCTTTTTTTTTAATAAAACTGGACACGTGGCTACTGTTGCTTTGGAGATTCATTGTACCGTGGCTAGTGATTAGTATACGACCATTTGTTTGCTGGAAGTTATTGACAATCTTCGTAAAAATAACCGTAAATGCCGTATCATCTTGCACCACGATAATGCCAGTTCTCACACGGCCAGACAGATAAACGAATTTTTAAAGGTGAACAACGTTGACCTTACGAGCCATCCTGCGTACAATCCCGACCTTGTGACTTTTATTTATTTCGAAAAATTAAGAACCTGTTACGCGGTCGACGATTTTCATCACCTGAAGAGGCTGTCGAAGAATGTGAAAAATATTTTTCAGAGATTGTCACGGAGGAGTGGCATAAATGTTTTCAAAATCGGTTCATTCGTATGAAAAAGTGCATTAACGCTAACGGAGAATATTTTGAGAAACAATAAATTCATTTCTGACCATTTATAGTATTTTTCTGTTATGCGCCCTACGCATATTGTTTTGTCTAACAAGTGTGCTATAAACATGTGCAATTAAAAATATACCGTACACTTGGTATAATAACGCCGCATGTAACCATACCTCAAAATTATTTCTATCACATGAAGGCCATAAAAATAATTAGCACTAGTTCTAGAGCTCTTCGTCCAGGGAAATACTGCCATCTTACCTATTTGTGCTGCTAAGCAATAACGTGAGCACTGCTGCGTTACGGTTTTGTGGGGTAAGGGTGCTGCGAAGTTACAAACGCATGGGTTTTGTCAACATTGTCACTGGATGACAGGCGCAGTGGTAGTGCCCAGGTCAGGGGCCTTACCATGAACTCTTATTACTATTCAGTTTAGGACCTAAAATGATCATAGTGAGACAGCGCTACATGAAGTGTATATCACCATCCCGCTTTTTTGGCGTTACGAACCTATACTGAACTGTAATAAGAGTTCATGGTAAGGCACCAGGTCTTTACAATTGAAAGCTCTGAGCGGCATTGCAGCTGTTTTATGGTGTGGCTTATACAAATAAAAGTCTCGGGCGAGTCATAGAGTGCTTCCACACGGAGACTTTTAGCAGCGATGCAAACGCGATGCAGTCGCGATTCAGTCGCGATGCAGTCGCTAATCGTCTACCTATGCACACACTGCGATTTTAAGCAGCGATGCAAGCGCGCGGCTACATCGATACAAACGCGTTATTGCATCGCTACCCTTGGGATTCATAGACGTTCTAAAAGTCGCCATGTCTAACCACTCAAACACTTGTAGTGATATGTCGGCTTGTTCGTCCTATCTGTTGGTATCATTGACTTACAATTATATGGACGTCGGGTCCGCGCTAAAAAGTGTCCGCACTTGTAAGGCGCTAAAATCGTATACAGAGCGCGACACTCCACTTTAGTCTTCATTTGTTCTACCGACAGCGCGATACTGCGATGACATTACAATTTAAATTTCGAATAGGTTGACTTGGGACATTTTTTCGTGGTTTTTGTATTAGACCCGTCGTCCATTTATTTGTAAGTCAATGGTTGGTATGATAAAAAATCAAATAATGTATGTATGAAAATTTATAACTGTGTTGTTGTGTTTTTAAGTATAAAAAAGTTACTGACTAATCTCGTTCGTACAATCTGTAAACCTCTCCTGATTTTTTTTATGATACCTAGTGACGGAACGAACAAGACGTGCTTCTGGTGTTAAGGGACACTTCAGTCCATAACAGTTGCAGTACCACTCAGTGCTTTAAGTCGCAAAGACGGGGCATCGCCACTGCGCCTGTAACCCTGTGACATAAGTTGGCAAGTTCCATGTGCTTTATAACTTCACCAGCACCATTCCATTTTAAAATCGGAACGCAGTAACATTATCACTTGGCGATAGAAATTGTTAAGGTGGCAGTACTTACCCTGGATGAACTCTTTCACAACAGCGCAGGCCAACAAGGCGGCAGCAAAGCCTCCGTAGTGCGGAGGGGACTATATGGGCGAAATTATTAGTATGCAATATTTAATTTAATTATTATTAATAATTTTAATTAATTATAATTAAATATAAATTTAATTAATTTTATTTTTTTTACAACGATTTATACTATTTTATTGTTTTATCAATTTTTACAATTTTATGAAATTATTATTATTTTAAGAATTATTTTAACAATGAATTGTGGAAGCACGGCCAAAAAATTATTTCACAAGGATGTCTGCAACCGTAAAGTTGTTATTTTGCAGATGTGGCCTTATTACACGAAGAGTACGATATATTTTATAAAATAACTTCACATGAGAATTTAATACATCATAAAAAGTCTAAATTTAATAACCTACATGCAAAGCACATTTGAATATAACCACGCTTGTCCACTATTATTATTTTAATTCAATATCCCGCCAGTTCCCAACTCGACTGCGAGTGCTGTAATTTGCAAGTATATTGGTTCTATGACAACTCCCTGAGTGACACTTCCATCTAGTCGAGAGATGAGGGTATTACAATAGTCGTT
Source organism: Hyposmocoma kahamanoa (assembly GCF_003589595.1). Lineage (NCBI taxonomy): Eukaryota > Metazoa > Arthropoda > Insecta > Lepidoptera > Cosmopterigidae > Hyposmocoma > Hyposmocoma kahamanoa. The sequence goes on from NW_020653993.1 coordinate 7,674,565, forward strand.
TTTAATCTGGAGCACTCAGTTATATTTTGGCTAAGTTATTTTTCATAGAATTTTTGATAAAAATATTAAAGCAAGAATGTTCTTATTTAACACCAAACAAATCATGGGTGCATTAGCATCGTATTGGGCCTAAGACAGCTCTCTGAGGGACTCTCGTAACTTGTCGAAAGACGACAGTGTTAAAATAGCCGATTTCAATATGTAGCAGTTAATTTCAATCGTATTTTAAGTTATTTTCTTAAGCTGCATTATTAAACATAATAAAACACATTAAGAATAATCTAGTGACAAAATGTATGTAAATTTAATTTTTGACACCATGTGTCAAAAGCTTCAAAAAGTCATTCAGTCAGACAGTTCTTTGATTGACACTCTCGTCTGTACAACGGCTAAGGATAACTAATTATATCAATTATAATAGTAATTATTAATAATTACTATACAATAATATATGATAACATAGAAATTCTCTTACGTGACAAAGTAAAAAACTCCAGACAGATGAAGTATTGAAAAAAATGTGGGATGTGTATAGAAAGATAAGAAAGGATATATAAACTCCAGATGTCGTTATAACAAATTTTGAACCAGTTCGCTGTAACTTATTTATACCAGTAAAACATTGGTACCAACTGCGATCAAAACTATATTACTACAAATCGGAATATCTGAATAAATCCAAAAATCAGCAAAACTAATTGAAAGTCAAATAAACTAAGTTTTATAGCACGAATGGTATTCTATATTCATAGTTGTCGTTGGCACGCGTAGTATGTTTTACGAACTACGGAGCTACGAGCGTAAAGGCGTTTAAGAGGGAGAAATATGGGACAAATACATTAATTTTATGGCCTGATACATCTACGTCATACTAATTTTACAAGACAAGAATAATGTAATGTAAGCTGACATAAAATCTCTTTGTTGTTTGAACGGTATTGTGAAGAAAAAATTTTATATTGGAATTATTTTCAGAATATGTGCTGTATACGGAGATATACATTACTTGTATGAATAATAATAAAAACGTTTTGTTACACTCTGTAAACAAAACTGTACAAAATTGATAACTTGACACGAGAGCAGTTGATCTCCAAAAGTTTGTTTACTTTTATGAACAAATTTGTTTATGCATTTATAGTTTAATTATATGTTTTTGATTAAAAAATGTGTTTCTTTTTTTGACGTATCGTTCGTATACGAAAGGTAAAAGCACCTAACGTGCATTTGGAAAATACTTTTTTAAGAAAAAAGAAATCATCTAATTTTATTTGTTATGTGGAAAATTAGAAAATTTCAGCTTTTCCATAGAACAAATAAAATTTGACTTACGATATAAAAAAAAACTAAATCGCTGTCCTGTAATATTTTCCAAACGCACGTTAGACGTTTGACCTTTCGAGCGTATATATCACAGACCACATAAATACTAGTAATAGACTGGTTAGTGGGCGGGGTCCGCGTTACCTAGCTTATCACCAGACGGGCATATGAGTGTCAACAGCGCGTCAGTCGTCGTTCAAATGTGATATATGATTATTTTATGGAAAATATAGAAATATGCCGTTATATTATGTCGCGTAAGAAGCCAAAGTTTAAAAAATACTCCGGGAGTGATTTCCTTCCATCGGTAAGTACTAAAAGTCTGTATTTTCTAATGTTTTGATCAATACAATACTATAATTTCGAAACAAAACTATTTATAATAAAAACAGCAAAACATCTAATTACAAAACAAACGGAATCACAATTCATCGGTAATTAAATATTAAATATGTAATTTTGCAATTTTCGACCATTATAACAAAGCTCAAGTTAACTGGTCGATTTGAAGTGAAACAGTTGACGACACCCGTCAATTGTTTCGAACTCGGGCTAGCCAATCGGAGCGCAGTTGTCACAGTAATGATATAGCAGAATAGTTTTCAAATGAATTAAATGACATTTCTGGTTATATACTCGATGACCCTAATTATAGCAAGTGTAAAGCAATGCCTAGTTCAATATTCCGGTAGTTATGAAACATAATGTCGATATCAATTAAATGTCACATCCGATCCCTATCTGTAGATTGTCAACTTTTTGCTTTAGTTCCAAGAAGTTTGTGTTCATAGGATTCTTAGCTTATAAATGACTAGTAATAACATCGACTTACAAATAAATGGACGACGGGTCTAATACAAAAACCACGAAAAAAATTTCCCAAGTCAACCTATTTAAACGTAGTGACATGTAAAGGAATATGAAAAAGCTAAAACGTTGAATTTAAATTGTAATGTCATCGCAGTACTATCTAATTTTGCTTGTTTCGCTGTCAGTCGAACAAACGAAGACTAAAGCGTGAATGACGCTCTGTATACGATTTTAACGCCCTATAAATTCGGACACTTTTTAGCGCGGACCCGACGTCCATATAATTGTAAGTCAATGAGTAATAATAAAACCTTAGTAGATCCAAACAAGTTTCAGTTTTTTTTACCAAAAGTGTTTTATTATTGTCTATTTTCGTTTGACAATTTATAACCAATCAAAATGATGTTATCTTAGTACTAATGTAAGATTACGTTTTCAAATGTGTGCGTGTGGCGACACCGGCTTTGATACAAATGTTGTTTGATGCCATTACCATTCTTTTTTTCTTCCGTGGTATACGAGTTTAATTGTTTTCAGTATTCATTAATATTGAAATCAATGACAGATTGCTCTGTTGTCTGCCAAAATAAATAAAAAAGCCGCTAGATAGCGCTGATCTGGACGACGTCGTTTCTGCAACGCAATATCAACATTATAATTAATAATAACCTTGCACAAGCAAACCGACACCTAGTTATGTAACTAACACCCTTAAGGGTTACTTCCGTATCACGAAACTCCCTGTAGGATCGCATAATAACAAGATATGCGTCCTTAATACCATAGTAAAATAAGAGAAGTATGGTAACTTCCTATAAAGTAACAGTGCGGCTTGTATGTGAGCGCGATCGCGCCGTGTACGGACGCACACATTCGCATAATAATGAAAGGCGCGATGGGACGACCAGTGTTTAGTCAACGCAAGTGCGACGTGATATTATGCGAATGTGTACGTCCGTATACGGCGCGCGGACGGCCCGCACACATACAAGCCTCTCAGCCACGTTTGCATAGAGTTATTATACTCGTTTTATTATACTATGGTAATACGAACCGCTTTCTATTGTATGACATTTTTTTCTCTTTTCGATTTACGATGAGGTCGACGATATAGCATGCTCAACAGTGCCTATTTACTGTCGCCTTGAAAAGGTCCAAGTTATAGCGTTCGGGGAACAAGCCTGTAGGCAGGGAATTTCTTTGCCGTTCGTCATATAAATGTGAAAGAGAAACGGTCGATGATGGAATGAGTTTCTGGAGTTATCATACTTATCGACACCGGATTGCATTAAGCTGGTCAGTAAAAGCTTTATATATTGAAGAAACCAGGGAAAGAATGATCAAAGTCATTTGAGAAGTATTTTAGGAAAAAATAATTGTTAATTTGGAAAACATTTAAATATTGGTGTAACAACCACAACTTTAACACGCCATAAATTCCGTCGCGTCACCGCTAGATGGCATTAGTTGTACTCTGAAACGCGCTATCGTTTTGTTAACTCCAATAGCATAAGTCATCTCATATGGTTTGTATTTCTGATGCTTACCGTAAATGCTTTCTACCGCTACAGCAAGTGTTTGGCACCGGACGGCACTCAAGTTATTGAGACGTTTCGGTCCTTACTCCCCTGCTATCTAACTTAAGCTTCTGCACTTAACATGCGCTTTCACACACGTGAAACGCACTGTTGGGTCCCTAGCCGCATACCTTTTTGTTTTGTCTTATATCTAATGTAAGCCTTGCGCACTTTCCGTCTTTGTCTCAATTTCTACGTACCCCTGCCGCTCACCTGGGCTACATTGGTAAAAAAGACACGCACAAATACTACCACAGAAAACCAGCGCTACAGCCAATTATGGCTGTGGCATAAGCTGAATAAAGTCCTTTTGCGTACGCCACAACCGCACACATGACAGTACAACATTTGTAGTAGTTACATTTAGTTTTTGTCTGTCTTGTCCTAGAGACAAAAAGAATGTTTATTTTTTCACAATATAAAATGTTTATTTTTTGTTTCTTGTATTTTTTATTTTGTTTATCAATTCTTTTTATTTACTTTTTACAATTGTCTAAGTATTATCATTTTTTATCTATGTGTAGTGGCGTTGCAATAAATATCTATTCCATTCATTTTAACTAAAAAAACATTTATAAAATCACTTTTAACTTTTGTACAATTTACTCGCGAGCATTTTGATGACTAAAGCAAATTTTTAAGGACATTGAACCATTTTAGCCTTTTTCTGGTTAAGGCAAAGAACACTCAGCATTTACCAAACTGAATGGCAGTATTAAGTCATAAAACGTTTTTAAGTGATTTTGTTCATTCTTTCCATGCTCTCTTCATTAAAGAGCGGTCTGAGCATAGACAGAAAGCTTTTTCTGAATCAAGCAGATTCCTAGTTTTATTTTATGTTACCAAGTGACGGAAAGAACAAGTCGTTTATAACAGTTGCAGTGCCATACAGAGCCTTAAATCGCAAAGATCCGTGTCCGAGTTTTCTAGATTTGTATAATCTTGGATTCGGATCGAATACGAATAGGATGTAGTGCGGAATCCCGCTTACCCTCCAAAACCGCAACGGAGCACGGTGACTCCCTTCTTGAGTGTTCAACGATGCTGTTATTATTACATCGGCGGAATTCCTTTCAACCGTCTTTACACCTCAAAACATATTATTATGTGTTAAAAATGTAACTCTTCAAACCAGAATAAATAAATCATCCGTCGATAGAAAACCCATTACGAGAGTTGGGTGAATAAGTTTCTTAAGAACTTCTTGACAGAAGCCGGGTCAAGTTTTCCTTTATGGATTATTAATGACCTATTTTGTTATGGACTTGCTTTGTAGTGTGACTTTTTTATTGACTTCTCAATAGATAACTACGTAGTTAGTAGATTATTGTCTCTGATCTTTTAATAACTATTATAATAATAAAATAACTACGGCATTTGTAAATCAATTTTGATGATTCTTTTTTTGTTAGAAAGAAGGTACCTCAATAGTGGTCCCATTTGAATTTGAAGAAAATATTCCACCTCCAAGGGTGGCAAACTAGGGGATGAATTACTTTTGAGACTGGTTTTTTTTGTAGTCTGTACTAAAATTATTTTGTTTATAATAACAAACAGAATTTCTTTTATTAGGCAATAAGTTAAAATGTACAGTCAAGGCAATAAAAGCTTAAATACTAGAAACTAAGACTAGGATTAAATTATACATAATTATGAATAAAATTGGGTCCTCGCGGTAAGGTGCCCAAGATGCTAGCAGCGTTCCCTGTATCTATAGCTCTGTTTTAAATTATTTTTTCAACAGTTTGGAGCGGTTTGAATTAACTAGTGGTAATCATTTAGTGAATAACCATGAAGATACTAAAAATCTTAAAGGTGGTTGTTCAGAAAGGTTAAAAACAGAAATAATAGCGTTTACTTGCCCATGCAAATCGACAAGTCCATTAGGCGATTTTGTATAGTGAAGGATTTATCTCATTTCTATGTTTTATGGTGTAAAATCTTATTCTGTTGGCGAGAATTGCTGAACAACATATTTTAATTTATTTGTCGGAGCCAGCCATCACATAAACTAATGATTTTAACTTGTCTCGATCGTGGTTTCTTTGTTTACAAATGTCACGTAAGTTTGACAGCTCAAACTAGGTATGGTATTTTTTCCATCCTCCAAGGTATGTTCGGAGAGAGGGGGCTTTTTATGTAAATAGCTTGGACAATGAAGACGTGTACCGCCTCGCTTTCTCTGAACTTGCCGCGTGATATTTAGAATCCGTTTTAACCTCATTAGAATCCGTTTTAACCTCATTCATCTCTGATACTTTCGGACTAATTACTGTGAAAAGTGCATAAAACAAGTAACTGCAATCAGTTGACGTCACTATTTCACCGCCAGCTGAACGAATTGATAACGAAGAGTGAATAAGCCGATTATCAAGTAATTCCTGACTAAATCTGCGTCGAGGGTGTTTCCTTCGTCGTCTTCCTTTCCGGCCTTAACTTCGAGATATTAATACAAACATCAAACATAAAGAACTTGATTTGCCACGGCCACACCAAAGTGCCATTAAGGCATTAATTGTCGAGATTATTTATGTATTTCATTCATTAATTAATAGATTCAGGCGTTACTTTGCGGAAGTCAATGTTAATAAAAATGAGAGTAAATTAATTTGTTACTTCGCAAACCTAGTGAAGGTGCAAAATCGCTCTTGTGTTGAATATTTTTACATGCAGTTAATTTTCTCACTCTCGCTCAGCATAAGCTTTATAAAATATAACACATGCGTAATTACAGTCACAGACACCACCACCAAGAATATACCCGACATGTGTTTCGATCTCTACTAGGCATCCCCAGGGGCTGTGGATTGCTCGACACTCGGCCGAAGAATGAGCTCATTCAGAACTGTTGGTGACAATTAATGCCATTAAACTTGGTGTGGCCCCAGCAACAGAACTTGAGCCCAAGACCACGCCAAACCAGGGCCATGCTCTACCTACAGGTTGAGTCAGCAGATCATACGAACTCCTTTGTGTTTGTTATAGGTCTTTGTGTTGGGTCATCCCGTGATGATGACTACTCCCGTGCGTAAAATATCTTCTCATTCAATAAAATCAATATTACAACTTGTTTTAAGATTTGTTGTCATCTAATTTTAGACGACCTCGGTGTCCTAAGGATTTACATATTTTTATGCCACCAAGCAGTAATGTGAGCATTACTGCGTTCCGGTTTTGAAGGGTAAGGGTGCTGGTGAAATTACAGGCACATGGGACTTTTCAACTTATGTTTCAAAGGGATTTTTGAGATTTAAAGTTCTGAGTGGCACTGCAACTGTTTTGGACAGGCGTGTCGCTTACCATCACGCGCGCAACTTGTTCGTCCCGTCACGTGTACGATTCCCGGTAGTACCAATTTGGGAAATTAACTTTTCTAAATTGGTTCTGGTCTGGGTGTTCTGGGACTTCCCAGAACACCCAGACCAGAACCAATTTAGTGAATTCCATTGCTTTGGTACACACAGTACACGAAATTCCCTTATTTAAGACCAGTCAATTGGGGTGGTTGTCTGGCACATATTTATTTTACACGATATAACCTTCACTGGGAAGCGAATGTCAAATTAATTTATTTCCATTTAATTAATTAATAATATAATTTAATTAACCTGGATTTCCGCAAAGTAACACCTGAATTGATTAATTAAAGAAGTAATTTGTCATTTTAAAATGGTGTTAAAATGACTCTACTACATATATAATTTGAATGAAAATTAAATTATACCAAACTTGTTCTGAAATCTGAAACATACTCGTAAGTCTACCTTTCATTGTATTTTCATTTTAGATTGATGACGACAAAGTCGTGTACTACATTGTAATTGCAAACGCGTCAAAGAAATTACATTTTCTCGACGCAATGTGATTGAATGTGTTGCAATTGTTTTGCAATCTCTAGGCAACTGTCGTATATTGTATTATTGTTCTTTGTTCTTGTTTTTAAAGCGTGTTTAAATGCAGGAGGTCCTACTATTTCTACATGTATCTACGGCTAAGACTTGTCGTGCCTAAAACCTCAACTTAGAGGCCCATGGCCAGTTGTGCAATGATTTTTTATGTAATACCAATTGACAGTACGAAACAATTGACAAGTCGTGCGTTTGATGGTAAGCGATGTCGCTTATACTCTTAAAAGAGATGCTACACGGTGCCGGTGTATTGCGTAGCCAAAACGCTAAGATTTCAAAGTCGCTTATTTACGCACTCATCGTTTCGTCTTCTTGCCCTTTTGTCCGATGCGAACGCGATCCATGCGTCGTGCCAACGCACCACGTGGCATGTAGTTATAATTTATACGTAGTGCAACGCATTGTCACCGGTCAGGCAACGTCGACGCTACGCATTGTGCGGCATTGTTCTAACAGTTGCAGCGTCACTCAGCGATCGGAAATAGAACCCGGGCCCTCAGCATGCGGCGCCCACAATGTAAACCGAGCCACCAAAGTCGTCAAAATACGGTTAAGAAAAATGCGAGTAGCTGCGCTTGTGATGATTTTTTTTATTGTAGTTGCGTTTGTGTTATTTATTGTATTGTAGGAGTGTCTCCGCCAATGTTGCAAATCGACTATCACAACTGCCAACTGTCCGCGTTCTATACAAGGCGCTGCAATTCAAACTAACTGACTTTTATTGGTTTGCTCTCGACACGTATTTATCTAACGTTGATTTTTATGACTTCCCGCAATTTTCAATTTTGAAAATTAGAAGTTGTAATCGATTTTTATTTAATTACAGTTATTTCTAGTTGGCGAGTACATTTATCTTTGACACTGTTTACCTTTTGGCCGAGTTTCCTAAGACAAGGAGATCGCGAGAAGTATTCAGTTGGGATGGGCCGCCTTCGGAAAACTGGAGTACGTTTTTAAATCTGAAATCCCTCAAAGCCTGAAAACTAAAGTTTATAATCAATGCGTCCTGCCCATATATACTTACGGCGCTGAGACATGGCCGCTCACAAAGGAATACATGCACAAAATCAGAGTAGCACAAAGGACAATGGAGCGCACCATGCTCGTCATTTCCCTCGTCGACCGTATATCCAATGTGGAGATACGACAGCGAACAAAAGTCTTATGTCCACTTGCACTAAACTTAAGTATGTCTTAAACCAATGCTTAAATTGATAAGACACTCTTAACACAATGTATTAAGAGTGTCTTTTGCATTGCAATTATTGGTTTAAGACGTACCTAAGTTTAGTGCAAATGAACATTAGGCGTCTAAAATGGAGATGGGCAGGATACGTTGCTAGGCGGGACGACGACCGATGGTCCAAGGCGGTCACTGAGTGGTACTCAGTAGGAGCGAGACGTCCTCGAGGCAGACTAACTGCTAGATGGGCAGACGACATCATCGAGGTGACCGGAAGATTGTGGATGAGATTCGCACAGGACTGATTGAGCTGACGCATGGCGTATAAAAGAAGAAGCATATACCCAGGAATGTGTGTTAACGGGCTGAGATGATGATGGTGAAGAAAATTATTTTAATTTCAAATGTGGATTTCTTCTATCGTCTTCTAATCTTTTATTAAGAAGATCTAGAAGATTTGATTATTAATTAGTTTTTTGTGTTGTATGTGTTATATCTATATGTCTATGGCTATATCTATTCACAACTTGTAGTTGTGTATTGTCTACCAGATTATTTGTTTACCTATTTTTTGTTTTATTTAATGTATATTTAGAGGACTATAGGTTTATTTACAAGTTTATTTTAAAATATGTATTTTTTTATATACATATGTGTCCTGTTCGTCCCTCAATAAATGAAACAAAAGAAATTACTTCCATTTGTATTAATTTACTTTTTTATTATAGTCTATAGACAAATTATATAAAGTTAGGCCATTTTGAGTCATAATTTACGAGTTTCTGGGTCTTCCTAATTTGAAACCATATAACTGAAATGGAAACTGATAAACCACGACCCTCGATATTGGTTTCTAGATTGTGTCTATTCAATGCCATTGAATTTCAATAGGGAATATCCAAAACAGTATCAAACTTCGTTTGTACGAAGCGAGCTATCATTTCAAGTACTCTGATTGTCTTTTTCCATATTCATCTGAAACCATAATTTTAACGTGTTCAACCAGTTGAATAAAACGCTAAGTATACATCTTTTTCATTATTTTAACGGCTGCGAAAAAGAACTGTGTATTTTTAAAATTGTTTTTAAAAATTTATCATTTTCAATTAAAAATTTGCACCGAAAATCGTCACTTCTAAACTTTCCATCTTTTAAGATGTTAGTGGTGTTTCGAGAAATTAATTACCGACATCGATAAAAATTAAAGTAAAAAATACTCATCAAGAGTATACTTTTGATTGAATTTTATTTTAATTTTATAAAAGCACTGTAGTTTTAGTGACCTATTCAATATTAAACTGGCGTGAACATAGGAAATAGCCTGATTACCGATAATTATTATTATTACAATTTTAGGTTCTCGGATTTCTCTCAAAGAAAAGTTTAAGGAGACTGGTATCGTGACTGTGGCATTACAGTACGTTTACTTAAACATTTTGTATGCTCGTAAAAATATACATAATATTTCATTATGAAAGAAGGTAACATAATATCAACCTTAGAAATAAGTCCAATCTCATGGTACATGATTTTGTTTAACTAAGGTAAACGCGATTATTTTATGGGGTAATGTATATTACATTTTTACAATAAGGTTCGGGAGCATATATTAAGATTATCTACATACATATACTAAGTTGAATACTTACATTAAAAGTATTTTGATTAAAAAGTTATATTACCTAACTTTTTTCTAAAAAAAAAAACCGACCTGAAAAGTTCGTGGAATCACATCTATTTGCCAAGTTTTATTGAAGTAGGTTACCGGAAAGTGCGCGAAACCGGATTCATCTCCTAGTTTGCAACAAAAAAAATCACAATCGGTTTACGATTTATCGCCTATACAAATAAAAATACTGTGGAATTGAGAACCTCCTCCTTTTTTTTGAAGTCAGTTAAAAATTTGAGACTACGCGTTAGATAAAGATTATGATTTCTTAGGAAAGTCAGCACAGCGAATAATCAGTAGCTTAAAAAATTACGTTTTCAAGTATTGACTTACAATTATATGGACGTCGGGCCCGCGCTAAAAAGTGTCCGAACTTATAGGGCGTTAAAATCGTATACAGAGCGTCATTCACGCTTTAGTCTTCGTTTGTTCGACTGACAGCGAAGCAAGCAAAATTAGACAGTACTGCGATGACATTACAATTTAAATTCAACGTTTTAGCTTTTTCATATTCCTTTACATGTCACTACGTTTAAATAGGTTGACTTGGGACATTTTTTTCGTGGTTTTTGTATTAGACCCGTCGTCCATTTATTTGTAAGTCAATGTTTGGAATAAATAATTTTTGACTTTCATTTAGATTGCAGCTCATTATTCTGATGTTAACTTTCTTAACGGTAAAAGAGTTTAGAATGTGTTGAAAAGGTTGTAAACAATAATAGATTACTCGGCCCAAGAATTTATTGTGTAGGTTAAGGCGAAAGAAAAAAGAAAGGCTGTAACAAAAACAGTTATAAAAATAGATACAATATTTTACACTCTTTACTTAAATACTAAAAAATCGTGAGACAAACTTACCCTGAAAGGGCTGAATTATACAAATGTATACATGAATTAGGATGGGAACTGGTAAAAGGATTAAAATTAGATGAGAAGGAGTGCTCGCTTCAGCGAAAAAAAAATTTAAAAAAAAAGATGATGTAGACAGTGACGACGGAACGAAACAAAGTGAGAATGACGAGGTAACGGAAGTAGAGAACGATTCAAAATTTGAAAATAAGTGCCCAGAAACCAGAGAAAAGATGATAAACAGGTGGGAGGACAATGGGGGAGGTCGCATCGTCAGTGTTATTTTTAAAATGCCAAAAATAGCCTAATTATTACTTAGAACGTGCATATGAAAGCATCGATGTATGTTGATGAGGCTAAAGATGTCTGTCAGGGTCGCAGCAAGTGGATGGCTGTGGTGTCTGACTACACTGATAATAATGTGCCAGACAACCACACCTATTTACCTGGTCTCAAACTAGGGAATTCCCTATACTATGAGTACCAGAGCAACGGAATTGCACTGTGGGGCATTTCTCAGAACCAATTTAGAAAAATTTATTTTCCATGTTGATCTTACCGAGAATCGAACCCGGGACCTCCGCGTCTAGCACCACAGTGCAAACCGTTAGGTCATCGAGGTCGTCAATCTTATAGGAAAAAGGCGTAAGGTGTATGTACAACGCAATTGAAATAAGTTAGGTAGTCAGAATTTAGTGGCTGTGGAGATCGTAATGAAAGCGTTCGTTCAGGGAAGTAAATTTCTACCGCCAAGAAGTGTGAGCATTATTGCTTTCCGGTTTTGAAGGGTTAAGGGTGCGAGTGAAATTACAGGCAAATGGGACATGTTAACTTTTGTCTCAGGTGACGATCGCAGCGGTATGGCCTCAGATCTTTGCGATTTATAGCCCTGAGTGGCATTGCAACTATTATGGACAGACAAGTCACTTATCACCAGGCGCACGACTTCTTCGTCCCGTTACTTCATATTATAAAAAAAAATTACGTAAAAAAAATCAAAATCGGTTCACGAGTTATCGCGTAACAAATAAAAGTAGTGCCGAATTGAGAAACTCCTCCTTTCTTTGAAGTCAGTTAAAAATTTAAGACTACGTGTTTAAAAAAAGATTATGTTTTCCCAGGAAAGTCAGCACAGTGAATAAGCAGTAGCTTAAAAAATGATGTTTTCAAGTGTCAATTTATATTACCTTTGGAGTAAATGATTTAGGATAGCAATACAAAGGGGGAACGCTGCCAGCATCTTGGGCACCGTACCGCGGGAACCCAATTTTGTTCGTATAGTTTAAAAATCCTAGTTTTACTTTCTAGTAGTTAAGCTTATATCTTCCTTTTTACCTTATCTGTATATTATCTTAATTAAATTTACGTAATAAAAAATGTCTAAAAAAAGAAAGAAAAACACGGGATTAGCCCAGTAAAAACATATAAATCATAATACTTCGGTAATAAATAGAATATCGATATTAAAAATGAACCCAATTATATCGTTACACTAGCATTTGAAGCGAAAACTTGTGGACGTCCCTTCTGGTAAAGTTACCCCATTCTTGTTGGGGCCACCTGTTTGAGTTTCAATCGATAATCGGGAGTTACTTTTACGTTACGATTGAATTTCAGCTTGTTTATTCTTTCCTTGTTATTGACGTGTGGTTCCCGGTAAAACGAAATTGGCATAAACCTGTTGTTAATGAAACATGAATCTGGAACTAGAACTTTATTAATTTCAGAAAATGAAATTCCTAATTTGAAGAGTCGTCTGTTCAAATAACATTAATACAATAGTAGTTGTAGACCTCTCTGTGAAAGAGTTCGTCCAGGGAAGTACTGCCAGCTTACCTATTTCTGCCGCCAGCAGTAATGTGGTTGTGTTCCGGTTTTGAAGGGTAAAGGTGCTGGTGAAATTACAGGCACATGGGACTTGTCAACTTATGTCTCAGGGTGTCGGGCGTAGTGGTAGTACCCCTAAAGATCTTTGCGATTTAAAGCTTAGAGTGGCACTGCAAGTTTTTATACATGACAAGCAGATGACTCCATTCCACCTGATATAAAATGGACAATGGAATCCAAACGTGAAAGAACCTAGTGCAGTTTTGATACAATCACTGCCTTAGCCACCTCCGCCCTGCATGCCTACAAGATGCCTCTTTACGCATTTGAAAGACCCCATATCGTAAGAAAGAGTGAATACGTGCCCTGGAAAGGAGTTCCATTTCTCTACTGTGCGTCAGAGGAAGGTGCTACTAAACCTTTTAATTCGCGATGGAATACGGCTAGTTGTAAAGCGGCTATGGACAGGCATGTAGCTTAGCACTAGACACACGACTTGTTCGTCCCGACTTAGAATTATAAAAAAAAGATCGACCTCAAAGAAAAAATCCTTTGATCCGGCTGGACTAGCGACAACGCCATACTGTGGATAAAGCTCACCCAACTGGGGGTGATTCACGTAATCAAACTGTTACGATATCGTAGCGACTTAGTCGTTGAACTGCTTTTTCGTATTCACGTGTGACTGTGAACGTCAACGAGTCCAATTTTAAAGTCGTTCGATCCAAATGTCGTTAAAGCGTATTCTGGTATATGAATCGAACAACGACAAGTCATACCTATTCTGCTAAAATTTTGACAGTTTTTTCAATAGACTTTCGACGACTAAATGTCAAATTTCACAATCCAAGATGTCGTTCATTAGTCGTTGCGTTTCGATTCTACTCATATCAACGTTCGTTCAAGTGATACGTGAATACTGTTTAGTTGGTTAGAGATTTGTAAATTGGGAAGGTGTGCAAAAGCAAAGACGTGAGACGTGAGTTTAAGGGATTTACTCGACTGCTGTTAAGTTAAGCCTGACGCAGCCGTGTACCGCTTATGTCTAACTTCATACTACTACATGCCTCCACCCTTAGCCTAGTATTTAGGGTTTAAAAATGAAAATATTGCGGAGATTACTTCATGCGGTGGAAGGTGGTGAGGTTTCCGCCTCGCTATTCTCTAACTCTGCGGTCGCGGTTTCGAGCGAGGTGACCGCCGCCTGTGTGATGTCATCGTCGTCTATTCGCTCAGACTGCGCGCAGTCATCGATGTGTGAACAGGATGCCGGGGAAGACTCAGGGCTCTTTTCAACTTCAATTACGATAGGTGGCAGTTCTGCTGTCGGGGATGGTTGGGCATATGTTTCATTTCTGTCAATAATGCGACTCGACTGGTCATCGTTCTCTTCCTACCCTCTATATTTTAATAATTGGTTGGTGTGTCTCTTGAACACGTCATTGTTATTTGAGTACAATAACTTCACTAGGCACACTGAGTTTCCTAAAACAAGACACAATTCGCTTTTGAATGTATTTACAAATTTAAGCCGACGACTTGTTAACAAGTTAGGAATACTGGATAACAACTATTAGAAACTATAATTATTAATACAAAGGTCGAACACTCAGAAAAAATTCCTTCGATCCGGCCAGATTCGAACCGACGTCTTCTAGCATACCGTGCCAGACGCTATACCAAGCCAAAAGTATTATTACTATTAGAAACTATTTGTTTTTTCAAACAAATGAACGTTGCGGGCTCTGTATATGTCACATGGCCTCTCTATGGCTCTGTATATGTAAATGCCCGGACGGAATGACTCTTATCCCTTGGAGTATAGGCCGGGCACTGTTGTGGGATGCGACATTTGCCGACACACTTGCCCCATCCCATCTCCAGCACATCAGCAAGAGGGTTGGCTCTGCAGCTGAGCTGGCGGAAATAATAAAAAGTATCCAGGATCTCGGGTCCGACTACCTATTTACAGCCTTTGAAGTCCAAACTCTTGGCCCGTGGGGTCCCACTGCCCGTCATCTGTACAAAATTTTATCGAAAAATTAATAGACTGTCTAGGAAACCCAAGGGCAGCTGGCAGCTACCTTGCCCAACGCATTAACATAGCAATACAAAGTGGGAACGCTGCCAGCATCTTGGGCTTTTATTCATATAATTTTAAAATTTTAGTTTTACTTTCTATTATTTTAACTTGAAAAGCGCCAAAAAGCGTCAGAAAGCGTCTGTACAAATCTTTATATTCGTGTAATAGCCAGGGTTTCAATGGCGGCACCATTACACCCGGGTTTATGGCTTCATTTTTGGCCGAAAAACTATTGCAGCAAATTTTTGATAATTCTTTTGCTCCGACTGTTGTATTATATGGTTTGTATTATAACTTGGTAATTAATTAAAAATAAGATTTTAGTAAATGGAATCTGGAACAGGTCCGACTGTTGTGGCGGTCGAGCTGGGAGTGACCGTGGTACGAAAACAAAATGAGAAAGTGAAGGAAGATGGAACAATTCAAATTTAAAATTTGAATACATGTAAAATAAAAAAATGATAGGATACAAGCGGAGAGAGGCGATGCAAAAGGTGAGATAACGGTATGAAGGAGGTCACACCGTAGTTTATTGTCTTTTTTACCTTACCTGTATATTATCAAAATAAAAGTAAAGAAAATAAAAGAAAAGAAATAAAAGATGAACTATTCAAAATTTATTTTGGTGCATAAGCTCTGGGTAATGTCTCTCGGAGTGAACTTCGTTATTGGTACTTACTACAATACAGATAATTCCCTTGCTTGAGATGTAAATGAGCTTGGATTTCCTGGTACATCATCATTATCCATCTGACGGTTTAAGACAGCCTACGGCCTTAAGTATAATATCATCAATCATTCGTGTCGCCTACAGCAAAAAACTTAAGTTGATTAAAATATACGTGTCCGAGTATAATCACAAAGGAAACGTTAAGGAACATACCGTCGTCACTGATTTAGTCAAGAATTATTTGTCAATTCGCCTATTCACTTTTTGTTAGCATTTTTTTAGCAGCAGTGGAGCTTCTTGTGAAAGAGTTAGTCTAGGGAAGTACTAAGTCCTTGCCTATTTCTACCGCCAAGCAGTAATGTGAGCTGCGTTCTGGTTTAGAAGGTGCTGGTGAAAATGTTTCGAGAAAGCCCCGCTCTATAGATGTGTATCAATTTATAATAAAATACCAGATTCCCTTAAGACAGAAGAAAATGACATCTCATTCATCATTCGTTCGTTTGGCGACTCAATTAATGAGCAATTCTGTGGCAGATTCTTTAGATTATTACGAAAATGTGTGTGTGTCTTCTGTTATACCATTTTGTTTTAGGCAAATAAACTTACTTATTAATATTATATCTGATTTTATGATTACCGATAACGTTTACAATTATATAAGTAATTTTATTTATTTCAAAAATTAAATGGAAGTCTTAGATTCACCTAAATCAAAATCACTGATATTTATTCTATACCAATACATAAATACAAAACAGCTTGAACTATTTGGAAACCTTTTAAAAAAATCTAATATCAGTCTTGAGATTACAAATGCGTAGAGATCTCCTGATTTATATTATTTTTCGTAATATGTGAGCATTTATAAATGCAAAATAATAAATTCAAAATCTCATATCTATCATCCCGGATATTCCCATATGACAATGAATATTGATCTACTTTAATTAAACATTTTAATCACACCTTGATTACAATAAACTATACAAATTACAAACATAACAAAAAAAAAACAGTTTCAACACTCAAACCATACATTTACATGTCGATATTGACTTATCGATGACTATGGTACAACACAAGAAATCCGCCATTTGTGGTGGACATTTTTGGTTTAGGTTTAGGTTAGGTTTGGTTTAGGACGTTTATTCCGTAGATAGGGTAGTTCCTTTCCTTTATTTTTTCCATTCTCCAAGGTTTAGAGCTATCTATACATTTCTTTTTGTATGCAAGTAAAATCTGATCAATTATAAGAAGTTATGGAAAAATAATTGTTGTTTATGATGTTTAATATAGTCCTGCAAGATTGTTAATACTTTACAAATTACCTTGTATACTGATACCAACAGCGCCGCCAAGACATGTAAGCTATAGTGTAGGGTACAATGGAACTGGCGTACACATTGTATTCATTCATTTTATTTTATTTAAGAGCCATGCTCTTGTCGGTGTAGCCTCCTCCACTCCTCACGGTCCATAGCCAACTCCTTAACCCCCCAAGTAACTGCTCACATTAACCTTTCTTTTTATTTGGTCACAGAATGCCATTCTCGGTCTTCCTCTCTGTCTCCTTCCTTCCATCTTTCCCTCAACAACAACCGTCAATAGTTCGTCGTTGCGCAACAAATGTCCAAACATTTTTCCCCTCCTATTCTCTATCGTCTCCGTCAGGCCTCTCCGTTCCCCAATCCTCTCCAGAACGTCCTCATTAGTCACTCATTGTATAAAAGTTCGTAAATGAATAAAGATTAAAAAAACCTTATATACTGGAATTGCTGTATTAGGATATATTTACAAGTAAAAAGACGCACATAAGGTTGCTGAAAAGTGAGAGATAATTTGTAAATTCAAAACGGGAATATATTTTAACGATGGGAGAATATGACACGGGGTTCATAAGGCGCTTCAAGCGTAGATGACCAAACCAAAATAAAGTCTCTTCTGATAAATGGGTGCTACTACAACGTGAGAACTTCATGGACTTTCCTATAAGATGATGTGAAAGAAGCGATGAACGCTTCAATTGCTTCATAACGTTATTATTTTAAGAATCTTCAGTATATGTCCTGTTTTTTGTTCAATTATTCGAAAGTACTATTAATTTGCTACATACCAACGGGGTAACCTTGTACTTAGTAATTACCTGTGTAATACTAATATTGTGTGCAATAAATAAATTAATGAATGAAGAAAATTGCAGACACATGGGACTTGTCAACTTATGTCTCAGGGTGCCAGACGCAGTGGTAGTGCCCTTCAAATCTTTGCGATTTAAAGCAGCACTGCAACTATTATGGACAGGCATGTAGCTTACCAGCACACGCACAACTTGTTCGTCCCGTCACTTGAAATATAAAAAAAGTAAGAACCGTACAGCCGGCGATTGGAATTATAACGTCAGATAATTGTAATTAATTCCTCTGTCCACTTATCACAGAAATTAGTCCGAAAGTACAAAGTTAAACTGCAATAATCTTTATTTCTTGTAAACAAATTGTACAATAAGTCGTCATATTGGTTAAATTCTACTGCTCATTTGTAAGACAGATTCTCTTGAGAAGAATGAGCGAACTAAAAGACTGACTAGAAAGAAGTGGTTTGCTCTTTCTAAATATACTTATGAATACATTTGTCATTTACAATAATTATTTCAATCATCTTAGATTGAGAATACTTGCTAGAGTTAAACGGGTCACTACCATGGAATTTTGTCATCCAAATACGCAGAAGCTGTAATAACCTTTACAATAAAGTTTTTGTTTCATTATAGTTTTAAGCCTCGTAAATAGCAAATTTCGAATATCATCCGGAATCTTATTATGGAAGTATGGCTTAGTTGGTATAGCGTTTGTCACTGTTTGCTAGGAGACGCTGATTCGAATATAGCCGGATCGAGGGAAATTTTTATATGGGAATCTCTAATAATTAATGATTATAGTATACATAAACTAGTAGAATAATTTCACTATAAAAAAATTCTTCCTTGTAGTGGCTGGAGCTGAAACTATGTTACCTTGTACTCTCTCTTAAAATATTCCCATTACGATGACTGACAAAATTATTAATATAAGCAACCGTTTTCTCATTGGGTGTTCATCGCTCTAAAGCATAGCATCCCAAACTTTTGGCACACCCACAGTCCACTTAGGCAAGATAAAAAAAATATCAGCGCCCACCAACCATCACTAAAAATTATTGAAAACAGGTATTATTAACTGACTTCAAATAAAAAAGGAGGAGATTATACGTTCCGCTTTACGTGTGTTTTCAGATATCTCCGTCAATTGTTGATTGATTTTGAAAATTCCTTTTTTTTGGTTCAAAGTATGCACTTTCGTGGTGGTCTATTGTCACCAAGTCAGAATGTAATGAGGGAATCAAATGAAAATCGAAGGAATTCTTAAAATTTTATAGGCATGTCCTTGTATTCACCAATTTCTCCATCAATTGTTCACCAATTTTGAAAATTCTTCTTTTGTTTCAAAGTGCACATTTTTGAAGTGGTCTCCGATGCTGTTCCGTGTTCATTTCGGCTACCACAAATTACTAATTATTTTCCACAAATAATAGTCGACTTTTCTTACTTACCAAGTCACCGTCTGTGACTTAATTAACAATTCACCGTCACCATGACAACCAGAAAAGAACATATAAAATGTACAACGGAGTCCGTAACAGTGTGGTAACAGTCTCATTGTCACCAAGAAGTCAGAATCTGATGAGGGGATCCCATGGAAATCGATAAAAATCGATAAGCAAACTTTTAAGGACGGTTTTTTTTTTTCAATGAAAAAGTTACAATTATTACAAGACGTAGCATTGCAGTCAGCCATTGTATTATCTACATTGCACGTATACTTATATAGAATAATTGTGACAGCAAATTTCGTTGTCAAAGCTTAAACTCCAAACTTTATCGCGATAAACACGAAAAGCGTTCTAACGCTCTGCCGTCCGCTAACTAAAATGGCAAATTTTTAGTGTAGTTCATATAGATAATTTTATATATAGAGGTTTTTTTCTATGACAGCGTCAAGCCCTCCCAATTGTTTCCGAGGTCCCTACCCGATGCGACTTTGGGAAACTATGGTCTAAAGACAGGAAGATATATTGCAGCCCTGGTGTAATAAAGCCACATCTGCAAAATGACTTCATTTAAGGATTTTACGAACGAACTTGGTCGATAATCCGTATAAAGGTATCAGTTGACAAATAAGTACCTCATATAATGCGAAGGGAGCTCTTGCAGTCTATTTGATGATTATATAAAAACTTCATCTATATAAAGCATAATAATAATGTCCCAGACAACCTTACCAATTACCTAACCCCGAATTAGGGACTTTACCTCCGGGACACTATCCAGATCACGACAAGAATTCACTTAGCCTGTCCGTTTCCCTAATTGCGTCAACTACAGGGCCATCAAAATCATACCACTCTATCGCATTTTCGAGAAAATCAATCGAAATCGAAATTATTTCATTGTGTCTTTAAGTCGTCAGAAATGGAAACTTCGCAGTATCTGAGTGAAGCGTCTGCCGAAACCATTATGTTTACTTCTATAAGCGCTATCTATTCATAGTTTTCAAAAACTGTATAACCGTTTTTTTTACTCTGTCGCTGTCATTGTTAGTAAAAAAAACAAAAGAAAACAACCAACTAACCAAAAGTATTCCGTGAATAATTCTTGCCGCTGCCGTTAGATGGCGTCACTCGTATCCTGAAACGCGCTATCAAAGTGTTAACCGCGCTACTTGAAGTTTCACTGATTTCAGTCTGCTATAAATTACTTCCTCAACGCGATCTAACTTTTTTAAGGTCATTCAGCGAATAGCAGATGAAGACCTCATTGAAACTTTGGGTTCAAAAGATACCTAATGTGTCTTCCTCGGGATGGTTTATAAAAACCGCATTTTGGCAAACGGAGGTAAACTGGAATACCATTGTCAATATCAAAATTTTCAACAAAATACCCGAAAATATCAAATCTGAACAAAATACGTCATCTTATAAAACTTATTATACTATTGGTATATATTTAAATGATAAAACATTGACTACATAAGTAACAATAACAATTATCTTTAAACATTCTTTCGTGACATTAGTTAATTGGGTTTTCCGTTTATAATTATTGATATTTACTAGTAATCAACTCCTTTTGATGGTAGCATTTCACATGGCTTCACATATCTTTACCGAATTTTTATCCTGTTTTTGATTTAACAATAACATGATTTACGAACATTTGTAAGGATTATTTATTGTTGTTAATGGCATTAGTACGAAATTAGTAACAATTCATTTGCTGTCGTCTCAATTACCTTGCGCAAAACCTCCAAAATCGTAGAAAAATTACCCTATTGCTAAAACTTTGAAAAACTAAAATGATAGGTGCATCCTTAATATTTATCCATTGTGGTCATTGACGTACAAATAAATGGACGACGGGTCTAATACACAAACCACGAAAAAAATGTCCCAAGTCAACCTATTTAAACGTAGTGACATGTAAAGGAATATGAAAAAGCTAAAACGTTGAATTTAAATTGTAATGTCATCGCAGTACTGTCTAATTTTGCTTGCTTCGATGTCAGTCGAACAAACGAAGACTAAAGCGTGAATGAAGCTGTGTATACGATTTTAACGCCCTATAAGTTCGGACACTTTTTAGCGCGGACCCGACGTCCATATAATTGTAAGTCAATGATTGTGGTAATTAAATTTTTATTGAATTGATATTCAATTATTTGATTATTGTGGTGTTTTTAAATTTATAATAATTAAAATTATTTAATTATTCAATGATTGTGGTGTTTCATATTTTCAATTTTCTGTTACAAGAAACTAAAGTAAGCCTTACACCGCAGCAATATGTTCGCTTTTTGTGAAGAACTAAATAAATATATCAAATTAATCGTCGTTCAGCTATTGATCACTAGATGGCAGAACATTGATCGAAATTTCAATATAAAATCAAAACTATAGAAAATCGCAACTCTCGTAACTTGGAATAATTGGTAATAAACTTTCAACGATATGCCAACGAGGTAAACTTTAAATTATATTAACAGTTCAGAAATTTTTTTTTTAATTAGAAATTACGACCAATAATTATCAACATTTCACAGTGTTCCAAATTAGAGTTTTGGCGATAGTGGTTCTAGTTGTAATCGTTGTTATTGCATAATTTGATTCCGCCTTCCCCTTTCCATGTTCCATCCCTATGTTGTGGATATTCTCCGAATTCGCGCGAAGAGTTTCGCTTCCACATTTGTATGACGAGCGGCTAGGGAGTGGAATTCCCTGCCTGCAGACTTTTTCCCCGAACGCTATAACTTGGACCCTTTCAAGGCGAGAGTGAATAGGCATTATTTAGGTGTGCATGCTACATCCTCGACCTTATCGTCACTTTTTTGTTTTATAAAAAAAATGTCTTAAAGAACTTCCATTGTATTTTCTTCTGTGGTATAGACGCTGAGCTAGGACTAGGAGGGCCGACCCCAAAAGAAATGAGACATAAAGCCAGGATGAAGAAGAATAAAAGTAAACTAGAACAGGTACTTTTTTAAATTTATAAAACACAAAGGTAAGCCAAGTTCTCGATTGCCTGTTAAAATTGAGTGGACTTACGCAATCGGGCTCTGGCTAACTGCTTTTATGGAACAGCGTCTTGGCATTAAGCCAAATGGGTTCTGATATACGAACTTTAAATTTTTTTTGCAGTTTGGAACATCGCCTAATAGGTTAAATTATCTGTTAATCACGTATGCGATATATTGGGACCCCTAGTGTTTCTCCATGGTAATAACGATTGGCATAATATAATGTTGTTAGCTAATATTATTGGCTATGTTGAGTGTGTGCGTTATTATTGTCTGTCTTTTTTGAAGACTCAGTAAAATGCAATTTGCAGAGTTGCAATTTTCATAAAACTTTAAATAGTGCTGTAGTTGATGTCGACACTTTTATCGATGGATTGTGAAAGAAGGTAAAATAGCTGAATTGTGAACTTCTACTGATTACTAATTGCGTTATTGCTTTCTGTAATCTTATTTTGACAGTTGGACCACTAGAATCGAAATAAATTTTTTATTCATATATTGGGTGTTCCACAATTCACGCAAGAAGTAATTTCGATAGAAAACAGAGGTTTATAATTAAAAATTGTATTTTTTTTTATTGATCTACAAAGTATAGGGTAATGTGTAGTAAAAAATGTCGGGTAAATGGCCTCCACAGCTTTGACGGCACATTCACATTCTTTCCATGAAATATTCTATAACCGTCTTGCATAACTGTGGCTGAATCACGTTGATACAGCGCTCAATTTCCTCCTTCAAGGTTTGTTGGCATAAACCTAAATAATGTAGTGTACGTACATATGAACTTATAAAAATTTGCATTCAAATGAACCTGTGCCCAGCAGTTGGATGAATAATATGCCGATGATGATTAAAATGAAACAAGCTTGGCTATTTATTGCATAAGCGTAAACAACGCTCAGTCGTAGTCGATAGAATATTTTATCGACTGCAATCACTAGTTGCGTGCAAGCGGGCAACAATTTGACGCAATGAACTGTCATTTTACTCCAAGTTTAAAAAAGACATAGCAACAATGATCTCTCGTGTAACTACTGACAGGGCTAGTAGTATCACGGGTAATGGTTTTTGTCCGTGGTACTACCACTAGTAATACGGGCAATAATATTTTCCCGTATTACTACTACCAAGATAATAAGCGTTTTATTAATTTCATAAAACAAACGAACCAAAAGCCAAACAATACAATAAAATGCATTTTAACTAGCAAATACAAATCAACCTTTATTCTTATTCAATATGTATTTTTATTTAATAAATCAGATGCTATATAAATGACGCAAACAACTTTTTTGCTCATCGTGGAAAGTTGTCAAAATTGAGATAGTATCGGTTGCCCTTGTCCCCAGGGGGACAGCTGGTAGAGACTAGTGGAATAGGCCGCCACTTCACAGTCGATAGGTCCTGGTATGTACGGACAACCGACTACACATTTTTGTTCGAAAATCGCCTCCAGTGCAACGGAACAGGATACGTCAATGTGTAGCTTGATGTGCTGTCGACTGTATATTATTAAAATATCATTATTATTTGCATTGTAGTCTGAAAGGTGGTAGGATAAAAATGGGAGTATTTCAATGGTTTGGTCGTTTAAAAAGGATAGATGTTGGAGAAAATCGACTCTTTACTGAAGGAACGTGGGAAAAGGTCGACCCCGGTGTATACATCCGAAACAGATTGAGGGTGTTCTTACAATTCAAATACCGACAATAAATAGATGTGTTTGAAAAGACTGATACGAGTGCAGGATAGGAATAGAACACGAATGGACCTTTTTCTATGACACCAAGTGACGGGACGAACAAATTGTGCGCCTGGTGGTAAGCGACACGCCTGTTCATAACAGTTACAGTGCCGCTCAGGGCTTTGCGGCGTGTGTGTAATAGTTCCAGCAGCCTCATGCGGTTGGTCTGGGAGTATCAGATCTGCGACACAGTTAAGCACTGGAACTACGCACATATGGGTTCCGGAGGCTTGGTGTATAACCTAATGTAATTTAATTTTTTTTCTCTGATAATCTATTTTATTGACACAGGCTATAAGTTTTCTGTTACTAACATGATATGGACAAAGTCTGAAATAAATTCTTTGATTTAATTTAAATAGCAAAAGTAAGTTATGTCAACTTAAAAAAACCCATGGGACTGTAGTTACACGAGCACCCTTAACCTTGTTCACATTACTGCTTGGCGGTACTTTTCTGGACGACCACTTTGACTAGGACCTCTACTGCTACTAAATAATTTTCATATGTTGTAAGTCGGCTGGCCGCAATCTAGATATTAAATCTTTCCAAGTATATTTTCCTCCACCATTCAGATAACGTTGCAGTCAAACTAACAATAAATCTTTAAACACAAGAAGTGGTAAATATTATCGATAAGCCGCTCCTTTGCTGTATGTAATAATGTAGCATCTGTTATTACATCTTTTCAGTGATAAACAGTCAAAGTGGAGACTGCGTTACGATTACATTTTTTTGTCCCGGATTTTTTCGGGATTCGGGGAAACTTTGCGACGAAATGCGGCAATGACCAATTTTTCGGAATATTTAGGCATATTGCGACAAAAAAATTATCATAAATATACTCTACCCACCTATCCCAAACAACGTCAATTTTTAATGTACTCATTTGTCCGCAGCATTTTAGATTACTCCATCCAAATTTAGAATACTCGTTATCATATTTACACTTCGCGGCTTGAAAATATACAAAAAAACTTTTATTCGTTTTTTTGTGCTATCGAACAAATGACGTTACAGTTCTGCTAATTATAACAATCTCTGCAGGAAACATCATCTCCTATCTCTTGAAATTCGTCGTGATATTAATGACTTAAAGTTTTTATTAAAAATGGCATCGGGCTCTATTGACTGTCCGGAATTGCTATCACAATTATCACTAAAAGTTCCCTCTAAGAATGTTAGAAACAATTTACTTTTGGTTCTACCTTCGGCCCGAACTAATTACAGGCAAAGCGAGTTTATGTGACGTGCAAGCAATAATTTTAACATTTATGTAATAATTTTGATCTGGATTTGTTCAATACGAGTATGATTTCGGCAATGAGAGCACTGAGTGGGCACTTGTTTGACTCTTAGTGTGCGTGTAAGCGTTGTAAACTTCTGTGGTTTTTCTTCTTTTTCTTTTATCGTTTATATAATAAGTTAGGTAAATTCTGCACCCAGATTCCTTATTATATTTTTACTTGTGACGATATTCAATTGGCTCTCAGTTGTTATTAATATTATTTATTTAGTTTTAAGCTGTTGATCTTCCTTTAAATAAATAAACAAATACGTATAGAGTTCTTAGGTTTTCGCGATTGTTACACATAGGAAATTTAAACTATTTTTCCAGATTAAAACGCGTATATTTGTCAAACAGTCCAGTCAACCAGTCAACCGTGACCATGGGACCTGTAAAGGATCCGAAATGTAGGTTTGTTTGAAAACACAAATATGCGCGATTTAAATCCGGAAAATAGTTTCATTTCCCAAATAAATAAGTACTTAAGTGATTTCCTAAATCCCGAAAAAATCCGGGACAAAGAAATGTAGTCGCAAGGCAGTTTCCACTTTCTGTCAGGTAAATAAACTCTACTTATTCGGATCACTGGTGATAAAGTATTATATTATATTCGTACTGGCTGTAAACAGTTCGGTATTCAATATTCTTATTTTTTATGACGTTTGTATGTGATATAGATGTGATTGTCTTCTGACAATCCTTTTCTATATCATATACAATTGAAAATATGGACAGAAGTTCATATACAACAATCCATTATTTTACAACATTACGGTTATGAGCCTAACACGTTTCTCTATTATTTTACAACATTCAGGGCAAATGTTTAAAGATTGGCCTGAAAGGAGACCAGCGTCCAGCAGTGGAACGTATAAATAGGTAGGTAGCTTGGGCTTCACAAGTGAAGGTGAGATATTAACCTATAAAATTATAATGTAAAATTATAAAAAGATTTACAATAAATATGATCACATGTGGCTTTCCAATAACTAAAGGTAAAAAGTACAACTCGTGTTATCTGTACTTTTTACAAAAAACAACATAATGCTAATTCTCTAAAGGTTGACTTTTTTCAGTTGCAATTCTAAGCTCATTTCGAATTGTAACCAACAACCCCAGAAAAAATATGGTTGTCAATTCAAAATTTTCTTACCGTGAAGCGTTAAATCGCTTTCAAATAAACCTTATCGTAGGGAGAAATCTGTTACTGGAGAATAATCATTTATTAAATAAACAAGAAAATTACAGTCCCTTCAATCTTTTCACGAGTAACATATGTCAATATCATCTTCAGCCTATCATAGTCCACTGCTGCCAGCAGTCTCTCAATTTGGCCAGAGGACGTTCTACACTACGTTAAGCCGCGGTCTCCACTCAAGAACTCGCTTCTCCATCGGTTATTTGCTCATTGACGTTGAAACTGCTAGATTGGTTTACTTCAGCTACTTTCACAGTCTAATGACATACGGCATTTGGCTTTGGGGTAATGCCGCCGATGTCAAAAGAATCTTGGTCCTGCAGATTGGGCCCGAGAGTATCTTTGACAGATAAGTTTAAGGAAATTAACATTCTTACACTAGCGTCACAGTAGATATATGAAAATGTAATTGATGTTAAAAGGAATAGTAATTTCTTTATGAAAAATAGTGACGTTATATCTATAACATTAATATGAGGAATAAAAATAAACTAGCTGTTCTTAATCGTCGTTTTCACAATCACAGATTAATTTTAGGGGCAATGTATACGCTTCTATAACAAGATTCCGGTCGATATGCACAATTTGCCATTCACGAGGTTTAAAACTATAGTGAAACAAAAACTTTATTGTAAAAGTTATTACATAACTTCTGCGTACTTGGATGACAAAAATTCCATGGAAGTAACCCGTTTAGCTCATGGAGGTAATCACGATCTCTGATGTTCGCAAACAAAAGAAAAAATATATTGTAAATGTTGAATGTGTACAAATGTTATTTACAAAGAGCAACCCTTAGAGTTTCTTGCTCTTCTCAAGGCTCTTCATTCTCTCTCTGCCTTACGAAAAAGCGGTAGAGTTTAACCAATGTGACGATTTCAAGTGTAATAATGCTTACCTAAGAAATGAAGATTGTTTTGATTTTGATTTTTTGACAGATATGGCCAGAACATTGCCACTTCAGCTCGCTTAGCTCGCTACCTTCATAACTATAACAACAATCTCAGTGAAGACTTCTGCCTAAATTTGGGGATACGGGGATTAACACCCAGACTGGAACACACTTGGGTTAAATTAATTGGATGAAATTAGGTTCCTAAGGCAAAGTGCTCAAAATGCTGACGCCGTTCCCCCTTTGTATGATATGCTAAGCTAATATGAGCAAAGCAGCCTTTCCGCTTCCAGTCGGTACATAAATTTAATCAATATCATTTTATAGGACGAAAGGGACTGGGACTCCACGGCCTTGTAGATTGTACTTTTATTATCCTGCCTCCATGTATGGAGTATTAACATGCAATAGCCACAGCAGGCGACAAATTGTGCTCAATAAAGCTCCCAACCCTCTGACGTAAGCGGCAAATTGAATAGAAGCCTTAAGGCTACAAACTGGACGACAGCGAGCGAACGGCGCGGTGGCGACAGCGATGCGGACGGCGGCTTGCGCTACTTGATTAAAATGCCTATAATTTGCATATGCTGTTCTCAAAGGCACCGCCGCGGGTGGCAAGACACAAGCGTTGCGCTCCAGTTGAGCGGTGAATGCGTATTCGAATAGTCATAGTATCGTCTGATTGTTTACCCACGCCTATTTTTCGATCAATCATGTATAGAGATATCGTCGAAAATAATTCCAGCAGTTTTAGAAATACCACTAATATGGAACAGCAAACATATCGGCCATAAAAATATAAATTATTAACCACTATATTATAGAGAATAATATATTTGTTCTTAATTAACGTGTGTTTCCAATTCTGGCTTGATATTTGGACGAATATAGTCAAACGTGTCCACGGTTATTCTAGCGTTATCATAGAACTTTGTATCTGAACAATTAAGGTAAAGTTTAAGTGCATTAGCGAATTTAATTTTGTTTGTGATTTTGTTTAGATCCCGCAATATATGAATTTTTTAACATTATTTACAGTAGAATGGACAAAAGAAAACCTGTAATGGCACTGTACCTAACATGCCCAAATCGACTTTTCGTTTCTGAGAGCCGTCTTACGTATTAAACAAAGAAAAACTTAAAGCAATTTCAATTTTATAGTGTAAACAATACAGTGGAGTGTTGCTTGAAGATAATCAACATATTTTTAAAACCATTACTAGATTTCGTCATTTGACATCCGAGTAAATTGGTCGAGTGGCTTGTTGTATGGACTGCCAGTAACAATACCCGTGGTTCGATTCCACGGGCACTATTTTGTTTTAGCGTTATATTTTTAAAAGCATTGTTTAACTTTTTAATGATAACGTTGACAAATCATAATATTTGGTCATTAGAAATTACCTAAGTTGGGTGGGTAGATATTATAAAGTGTAGGGTAGGTATGACAGATTAACAAATGACGAAATCGCTCTGCAGTTAGCATACGATCCTGTCTTCTGTTATTACGCATTGTTCCACGTTTCGTTCCCATTTATCTATTCAGTTTTAATTACTTTCAAAGTTTTCTTTCTTGTTTTAATATGCCGCACTTAACGGAATTATTAAAATTAGAAATTATTGTTCTGTATGAACAAGACTTAGACATTCCTTACACCTATCCAGAGGTTAAAAATAAAAATATATATTGTATAGTCATAGCTAAATAATATTTTATTTTTAATGTGACATGCTTGCCTTCACTTGCAAAGCAATCCTTATACCGCTAGGCTACGACGGCCTTACTAGAGCTGGTTCAAATTTGTATTCTGTGTTTAAGTAACAACTATAAAGATCAAATTGGCTTAAAAACTTTCTTACAATGTCATTTACAAATGAGACGACCAGGGAGTCATACCAAAATAAATCTTACGGCTCACAGGTAAAAGATTAAGTTTGTTTAACAATTTTCATATTCATCTCTATTTTCTCATTATTAAGGTACACATTTGTGTTTTGCAAATATGGAATCGAGGGTCGATGCTTGGTAGCAGTCGAGCGGCTTCGACGCGTATCACTTGGGCGCCGTGAGACGCCTACCACACTGTGATCGTACGCACTAATGCGAGTGTATAATATAATATAATATAATAAACCGGCGCACTAATGCGAGTGTCGTCCGGCGGTGTAGTGAAAACCAGGACGCGACGCGACGCTCCGACACTGCGCCGGTGTGAGTTGAGCTTAACTCTCGTGTTATTAGTGAAACATCGGGATCCACATTCCTTGGACTTCACATTGATAGGAAAATGAAATGGGAGGAACAACTTCAAATAATATGTAACAAACTATCGATGCAACCATACGCTCTCTTGAAATTGTCTAAGGTGGTAAACAAAAACGCTTTACTTGTAGTTTACCACAGCTATGTAGCTGCAACACTCAGATATTCTATCTTATTTTGGGGTAATAGTAGCAACATAATGCAAGTTTTTCGACCTTAAAAGTGGTGCATACGGGCAATCTGTGGACTGAAACAGACCGACAGTTGCAGAAACTATTTTCGAGAACTAAAAATTTTGACCTTGCCTTCGTTGTACCTTGTCTCAACTTTTTTCTGTTACAAGAGTGTTATGTAGGGTACATTCTAGTTAAGATAAATATGTAACGTGATGTAGGGTAAATCCGAAATATCAGTGATTAAATGGCTGCCACCGGACAGACGTGTTTTTCTTAACAG
>NW_020653993.1:7709912-7727866 GCF_003589595.1 Hyposmocoma kahamanoa
TTCTAGTTAAGATAAATATGTAACGTGATGTAGGGTAAATCCGAAATATCAGTGATTAAATGGCTGCCACCGGACAGACGTGTTTTTCTTAACAGTCCTAACACGACGTCCTAACCAACTATGCCAAACAAATTGTAAAAGATCACTATCTGAGAAAAGTATAATCGCAATGGCACCAAAAATCTACAATAAATTGCCATTACAGTTAAGGCAGAATGAAAATTTCGCAGAATTTAAACGCACATTATTTGAGTATTTAATTGAAAAATCATTTTATACGTTAATGGATTTTGTTAACCAATTTCACATTAATTTATTTATTATTTATTATTGAGACGAATGTCACTGTATGACATTTTTGACATTTATTTACGTAGATTATTATCTTAATTTAAATTACTTTTGTTTTGATGTCCTAACTGTTTATACATTTCAAGACTTGGTTTGTCACTGTCCTGTGACGATGGAAGCCTATAATCATGACTATTTGTTATTTATGACTATTTAATGATTATTGTTATTTGATTATTATTATTTCGAAGTATTGGACAAGTATAATAATTAATAATAATATAACATAGAAAAATTCGTGAGGTTCGTTGGTTCGTTCCGTGGCTTAGTTGGTATAGCGTCTGACACGGTATGCAAGAAGACGTCGGTTCGAATCCGACCGGATCGAAGGAATTTTTTCTGAGTGTTCGATCTTTGTATTAATAATTATAACAAACTAGTGGAGTAATTTCACAAAAAATAATTGAATATCAATTCAATAAAAATTTAATTAATACAGTGAATAGCGACATCTCTCGCCAGGACTGGTAGCTGTAAAGGTACTAACTGGGTGATAAATCTGTCATAGGTTTCTCATAGATGGCGCTACGACTAAAAAGTCGTTGAAAGACCAAGTACAAAGACACGACGCAAGCACATAGAAAAATTCGTGAGGTCCGTTGGTTCGTTCCGTGGCTTAGTTGGTATAGCGTCTGGCACGGTATGCAAGAAGACGTCGGTTCGAATCCGACCGGGTCGAAGGAATTTTTTCTGAGTGTTTTTTCTGAGTGTTCGATCTTTGTATTAATAATTATAATAATAGTATAATTCGTATGCCTTGTTGGTACGTCATGGCGATCGTAAAATAAATGTTAACATCTTTATTGTACCCATGATGACGAATAAAATGATTTGATTTAATTTGTTCTGTAAATATTTATTTTAATTTGTTTGTTGTTTTCTAGCGACAGTAGGTTTTTTAAAAACTAAAAATAAAACTACATTTAAACTTAACTAGACGACTGGCAGAGTTGGATGCCAGTTACTTTATGTCTCTCATGAATGCATTTAACTCTGAAACTTATCTACTTTGGGGCTATGCACCACAGGATGTTTGCATTCTAGAATGCAGCGTAAGCCTGTACGTACATTGGGATGTACCTACCTGCGGTGTTATGCCTACTTTATATCCTTACTTGTAAGATGCGGGAACGATCCGAGCGCATAACTAGAAACCTATAGATACACAAATACCTAGACGCGAGACAATTTAGAAAAGTTAGTTTACTACACTTACCCGCCCGGGGATTGAACCCTGGACCTCAGAGATGGCAACACCATGAACATTTTGACATTTAAAAAAAATGTCAAACACGAGAATAAATAATAACAATGCTTTCAATTGTAATAGAACTCGAATAGCTATACGAAAATTTGGAATTTAAAAATAACACTGTAAAATGTATATATAATTTCATACAGAAAGAAGATATCCATAATAATAGCTTTAGAACTAAGTCCAAACTCATGGTACCACAATTTCGTTTAACTAAAAAAACGATTATATTATGGGGAACTGTATACGTTTTCTCAATAAGATTCCGGAGCATATATTAAGATTATAATTTCCTAAATTTAAAAGTTACTCGAACATTAAAAGTATTTTAATTGAAAAGTCATATTTCAAAATTGAAGAGTATGTGTTACATAAAGATGTTTGGAAGACAACATGAATCTAGATTCCACACAATTATGATTTAAAGCATTAAAGTTTATTTGAAAAGAGCAATCATAGACTTTCTTGCTCGTTCATCTCAGGAGGTCAGCGCAGAACGGGCAGTAGCTTAAAAAATCAGGTTTTCAAGTGCAAAAATTTTATCTATGGACTAAATGATTATTTAACTTTGACTTTGACTTTGTAAAATTGATTGATTGTCATATTGCTTTCTTATTGTTTCTTTCAGTTTTTATTTGTAATTGGAGTAATTTTTTTAACCTACTATGAGTATAGACAACGCTGCATTGTAATACTATTTTGTTCTACGTCCAACAACATCTTACTTTATGAACGTTGGACATTCTACATCTAAACAGCGTGCGGTTAGGTATTTATGTGGTGGTAGTGCTCGTCTGCCAATGTAGTGTGTGGTGTTGTATGCAGCGAAAACCAACCGCCTGCTGTGCATGAAATTACGGTAAGGTCAGGATAAAAATAAACTACCCTATTAAGTCTAACGGTGAGACCGCAAGGGTCGTCCGTATGAATTATCTAATAGTGTAGCCCTACAACCTAACGGTGTGTGTAGCCTAACTTAACTATAAAATGTATAGACGGAGAAATATATATACAAGATATGAACGGCAAGTCTGTCACTAGAAGACCTAAGGTGACGAATGGAAGTTTGGTAGGAGGTAAGAAAGTACACGTCATGCAATGTGTACTGGAATGGTTCTCACTGCCGGTCAAGCAAACTCACAAGACCGATCTACTGGCTTTGGCCACATGGAGAGGAGTAACGGATAGTATGTCACTAAGGAGTATGATGAGTTGGATGAGTTAAAATCAGGTGGTAGGAGATAACTGAGTATATTTCAAATTCGTATTAAATAAAATTATTATATTATATATTTTTCTTAGTGTTCTATGTGTGTTGGTTGCCGACGAAGCTCTTTCTGTTAATTAGTTATGTTACTATTTTGCACTTGTTGACTGATTATGATGCCATTTTTAGTGACAGTTTAAATGTTTGTTACGATCTTGCGTTTTATTGTTAAATTCATGATGTTCAAAGTTGAATAACGTCCAAAGGCCACTTAATGAATGGTTGAATGAACTATAAAAAGTTATTATAGTCTAAAACAACGTCACCTTTTACTTGGATCAACCACGAAATCATAATTTTATTGCTAAAGTTTTCCAGCAACATATTTCATGCAGGCTTTATTCTTTATTCCATTTTTCGACATATCGGTGGAACGTGTAATAATTTGACATTTTTGTAGAAGAAATAGAGGTTAAAGCAAAAAGGTTACTGCATAATAAGTAACACGAAAAAACCATTTGGTAATGTTAAAATTGTAAGCTTATCCGAGACATTGTTTTCTTATACGTAAATGTTGAATTGATCGTGCGCATGATATGTATCCAGATTTGTGAACATAGATAGATAGATAGATAGATAGATAGATAGATATACACTTTATTGCCCACACACAGGAACAACTCTTCCAGACAACCTTTGAGATATTGGAAAACTAATCAGAGCGGGAAACGTAGTGTGCCAATAGCAAAATTTGAATTGTATAGACAAACAATAATTAACATTATATTTTATCAAATAATGAGTAACGATATACATGTACATTGGTATATATAAATATACACACAATAAAATTATACTTACTAATAAATAAATACACGTTGCAGACTAGGACATTGTCGGAAGATATTTACGCTATCCAGGTTTGAAAATGGGAAGCGACTTTGAATGTCGGATTTCAGACGGGAGTTTGTTCCATAGTAGTGGCAGCCATAATTGTAAAAGAGTTTTTGAAATACTCCAAGCGAGTGAAAGGTGGTTTCAGTAGGTTATCCATTTTAGACCTAAGTTCAAGGCTGTGATCCTCCTCAAGTAAGCGAAAACATTCCTTAAGGTACATCTATGACATCAGGTCAATGTACTTGCATTGCAAGCTTGCGAACCACGCGTTACTTCGTGACTGCTGACAAAACTTATTAGTTTAACTATTGTAATATTATAAAGCGAGGCAAAGTAGGCACAACTAATGGCATAAGGTAGGTAGAAACTAAAAATTACATGGTATATTATTATTGCAATTGTTTTAGAGTTATAAGAGATGGTCTACAGTTATGCACCTTCGAAGAGAGCTAAGACTTACACTAAGGCCCTAATTAGCGTGCCAGTTCGCCAAATTGTTTTTTTAAATTGCCAACATGAAATATTCTTAAAAAAACATTTTATATTATATTTGATGGTAAACAAAAGAGTTACAATATCTTGTAATCCAACATCTCTAATGCTAATTGTAAACTAAGTAACAAATAAACAAAGCGTTTGTAAATAAGTTGGCATTTATCTAATTTAACCGTAACCATCACAAGGATCTATTTTCACTGAAAGGGGTAACTGTAGATGCCCTAATTATCCTGAGGTGAGAGTCAAGTCGTTTCATTCTGACGAATGGCTTCGGTTTAGATATTGTTGAGGCAACCACAATGTTAGGGAATTTAGGAGAGGATAGACGTGAGTAGGCTTTTATAGAAAGATAGTTTTTTTTATGGAACCAAGTGACGGGACTAAATAGTCATGTGTGCCTGGATGTAAGCGACACGCCTATCCATGACAGTTATAGTTTTAGCCACAGCGACCCTCATCCTGAGACATAGGTAAGTTGACAAGTCCCATGTGCCTGTAATTTCACCAGCACCCTTACCTTTCAAAATCGGACCGCAATAATGCTATCATTACTGCTTGGAGGCATAAATAGGTAAGGTGGCAGTACTTCCCTGGACAAACTCTTTCACAAGGAGACCTACTGCTATTTAAGATATTATTATAATGTGAATTATTTATAGATTCAGTTTTACTCAATGGAAATCCGTATAAATAAAAATGGAAGATGAATCTTTTGTTCAATTTTGATTCTTCGGCCGAGTCAACAATCAACAACCCTGAGGATAATAGTAGAGAGGAGAAGGCGGCGAATATCTTTGGTGGTGGTATTTGTGACTGAAGCTGCGATTGTATGTGAAATTAACTGCTCGAAAAAAAATTCAACGCAAGTGCAGTTATTTTGCACGATTTAACTTTCACTGGGTTTGCGGAATAGCAAATTAATTACTTCCACTTTTAGTGACGTGAATTACATAAACCTTTTTATGAGTAGAATTGTATTTCACTGTTTTTTTAAGAAACTAATTTGCCGGGGGTTATGAATGACTTGTTCCCAATTACATTTTAAAGAATCTATAGGAGAGGTTAGACGAATGGATTCTGGGAGGGAATTCGACAGACGCTAAAACGTAACGTTAATGTCCGAGGTACACAAAGGTAACTTTAAAATTAGGTATCAGACGAGAGATGGGCACGGCAGACAGTGTAACAGTGATTTAAAAAGCGTTCCTTAAGAATAGAGTAGAGAGAAGCGAAAGTACCGACTTTATAATAGAAACACTTAAGAACATGAATATTTTATTCTCAAAAGAAACAAAACAGGATACATGCATTTAACATTACATATTACACATAACATTTTTCGTGAGTTAGAGTGTAATTTGTGTTATCTATGTGTGTGTCAATGGCACTCGCGGTATAAGGTTTCCCTAGAGCGGGGTTATAAAAAAATACGAGAAAAAAGACGAAATAAAACAGAAAAAATATAGTAATTAGATGACACATACACAAATAACTATAACATTAATCAAGTGCCATCAATAAGCCATGAAGAGTGAATTCTGTTCTGTTACCAAATCCGACATCCACTCAGCTTGGTATCGTCGCACTACAAATGCCACGACGCTGATTTTCGGTGGATCTGGTCACGGAAAGCATTTAACGTTATAACATGCTACGTCACAATAAATTAGATAATTCCAAATTGTATGTTGTGTATGTACTGTTTTCGAAATATGTATAAATTCATGAAGTTCGAAGATACTAATATTTTGAATAACAGCCTAATAACTGGGGATCTATTAGAGCCAAAATGAGATAAAGTTTTTAAAATATGAGTAAAACGTACCTTACAAGATTTGACACTTTTTACGTTGGTCTTTCTCGTTAGATTCATGAAAGGGATTTTTGTTAGTTATTTTCCCAACCTCCGGAATGTGCTTCATTGTAAGGACTAACAAAGATAGCACAACTACATTTTATAACAACCGGAGGAACCCCGTCAAGACCAGCTCAAAATTTTCGCTTTTGATTACTGTAAGCTTTTAATTTTTCATAGCGCTGCTTCGAGAATAGCAAAGAGGCGGAACACTATTGAGAAAAGCTTGCGAGGGACATTTATCGTCTTCAAATAGATGGTGAAGTTATTTGGACAACAAATTACAAACGTCAGCTGGATTCGAGGAAATTTCCTTGATATATTTCATCATTTCGAGGATAGTGCAAGATTTTTCCTTTGTGTTCTTTCTAAGAGCTGTAGTTTGTATTTAATGTTGAAACTGAAAGTTCTATGGACGATATAGAACTCCTGTAGTAGCGAATCATTAATTTTAAGAGTTCGTCTAGGGAAGTACTGCCATCTTACTTATTTCTGCCGTCAAGAAAGAATGCTCACATTACTGCGTTTCGGTTTTGAAAAGTAAGGATTCGCCAGCAATTTACAGAATTACAGGCACATGGATTTGTCAAGTTATGTCTGAGATCTCTCATTATGATTATGTCTCAGATCTTTGTGATTTAAGCCTCTGAGTGGCACTGCAACTGTTATGGACAGGCGATTTGCTTACCACCTGGCGCACGACGTGTTCGTCCAGTTGTCGCGAAAAAATCGCCTGCCTAACAATCGCAGATATATAAATAAGTAAGAATAGAACTCAGTTACAATGATAGAAAGAGAGAGGAGAAAAGACTGCACCATGTGGGTCCCCGACTGAAATACCACACCACATGGAAAAGAAATATTTAATAAGGAATGCTGTTGACGTCTAACACAGGTGATTTTAAACCAATTCATAAATCATGGAGATAACTTAAAAGAACATATTATATCTAATAATAAGTTAAAATCAACACTATTACAGGCGTTTAAGAAATCAAAGAGTATTAGAACTGCTAATTGATGATTTTTCGTCCATATTATGGATATATCAGAGGTCACTGGAGAAGAAATCCAGTCTTGTCGAGAGTCCATTGTTAGTCGTTTGAATTTGACACTTAAGGCAGTCTCCGATTGGGGCGAAGTCAATCTTGTCAAATTTAATGCTACCAAAATGCAGGCGTCTCTATTCACCACAAAACGAAGTCCCTTTTACCTGACTTCGACTTTTCGTGATATATTCACACCGATAGCCGACCATCTCCAGCTACTTAGATGGACATGTCGTCCAATCTGAACTTCGGCAGATTCGGAGAGAGAATCTGAGCTTGGCATCCTTTCCAAGGTGAGGCGTTACTTTACACCGGGACAGTTGCTTCAGCTCCAAGCACAAGACCGGTCGTATATGGAGTACTGCTGTCACTTATGGGATGGCTCTGCTAAATACCAACTGGCCACCTTAGATTCAATCGACAAGCGTGCCAAAAGATTTATAGTTGACTCGGAATTAGTTGAGGCGAAGCTGCAGAGACTTGAACACCGCCGTAAAATTGCCTGCTTATCTGTATTGTACAGGATATATCACGGAGAGTGTGCGATGGAATTGCATAATTTGATTCTGCCTTCCCCTTTCCATCATCGGACGACTAGACGTGGGCTGGGATTCCACCTCTATGTTGTGGATATTTCCCGGAATCGCATGAAGCGTTTCGCTTCCACATTTATATGGCGAGCGGCTAAAGTGGAATTTCCTGTCTGTGGATGTATTCCCCAAATGCTATAACTTGGACCTATTTAAGGCGAGAGTGAATAGGCATTATTTAGGTGTGCCACATCATCGACCTCATCATCATTTTCCATCAGGTGAGATGGTGGTCAAATGCGCACTAATTTTTAATAAAAAAAATATATATCCATCGCGATAGGTGTGGAAGCTATTTGTTTCTTAAACATATTTCATGTATGAACAGCCGATACGTGAACATTAACATCAAGTCTCGTATCTAACTTTATACTCAAACCAAAATCGTAACGCAGTCATACGTCAGATAACTAAAGCAACCGAAGTAGCTCGCAATATCAGTTAGCTGAAATGGCAATGGGCCAGTGATATTTGCAAGAAGGCTGATGGCCGGTGGAGCAAGCTTGTTCTGCAGTGTGATAACGTCAAAGTAACGTAGCAAATGCCTTGTAACAAGATGGACAGACGAATTAAAGAGACAGTGGTTGCATGCATGGCCGTACGCTGATATGATTATAAATAAAATAAAGAATAGAAACGAAAACTAGATAAAATTTCAATCATTCAGTAAAGAACAATAAACGTCAGTTGTCAACGAAACGATCTCAATAATTCTATTTTTATCTTTTACGAGCGGAGAGAGCGGGCGGAGATAAAATCCTATAGGAATTAAATTCTCAAAAGATCTTGTCCTAAGGCGAGCAAAGCGACGTCGCGTCAGCATCATTAAGAAAAACTTTAACTCGGATTGTCTTTATTTCATAGGTTAATAAACCAATTATACTCGACATTTTTTAACCCTCTTAGATGACGGGTTCATTTAAAAAGGGCTGGAACAAAAGTGTGGCTATTTAGTAATGAGCAATTTGATTAACTGATAAGATTTAGTTAACATATCAATATTGTTGTTTCAATCATTAATCATATTAATATTCTTCAGAATTTGGGGCAGTTTCAAGACGGGGTAATTTATGCCTGCCAACTAAGTTAGATTAATATAAAATGTCTTTGAAGAGCCTCACGTCCATGCAAAGGAAATACTTTAGGAGGAAAACCATTCCAAATCTTGCAGGCTTGAGAAAGGAACGTATTCAACGACGTGGGGGTTCGATCTACTCCTTTGGCGAGAGGTGCGATGGGGGAAATGTAACGATGGCACCTGTTCGAAACGTTTCGCTGTTTTTTTTAACTTAATAACTACCGTCTGAATAAAATTTCGTTATACAGACGGTAGATTGTATACAGAGAACCAACGTCTCTCCCGTTTGTTTGAAACAACAAATATACACGGTTTAGATGTTAAAAATAGATTATTTTACCTACAAGTCGTGCGCCTTGTGGTACGCGACACGCCTGTCCATAGCAGTTGCAGTGCTACTTAGAGCTTTAAATCGCAAAGATGCCAGAGGCACTGCCAATGCAGCCGTCATCTTGAGACAACAAAATTTACAAGTCCCATGTGTCTCTAATTTCACCAGCAACCTCTTACCCTTCAAAACTGGAACGCAGAAACATGAGCATTATTGCTTGGCAGCAAAAATAACAAAGGTGGCATTACTGTCCTGGACGAACTCTTTCACAAGGAGCATTTTCTTTACCAATGTGTAGCTATCATGAAAACCGAAGAACTCGATTTGTATAAAGATGAAGATTCTCTAAGACATCTTCTATCTTTATCCTAATTTAATACAATGCGATGGTTACCACATATCTCGGCGACTAGCATGTAACTAATAATCGTTATTGCAAACTATTCCAGCGATGTAATCTGCAACATTTGTCAGTCTCCGTGTTGCTAACGACGGTAGAGTAGAGTAACGAGATTGATGTGCGAGAGGATGTAAGCTAAGAACCTCGTGAAATTGAGATACGGGAAAATAAATTAACGTTATTAATCTGTGATCTTAATAAATGAAAACGAATTGATTAATAGTACACACGTGGATATATTTCGAGGAAGGCTAAAAGAAAGTTGTATTATGATAAAAATGTTCGTGAGAACCACTCGTCACACATACCAGGAGGTCTAATCTCGAAGCACGAAATCCGTAGTTACGGCCTTTTTTACGGACGTTTGATGGATGAACGACGGACTTCCGGTTCGATCGATATATAAATAAAAATTTTAAATAAAAAGTTTCTTAAACTTATGTCGCATTTAAAGTTCAGAAAAAAAAACGTAATCCCGGCTTCTTTTTGTCAATTGTCGTCAAAAAGATGGGCAAATGTATCAATAGGAAAAAGCCAATATAAACGAAAATGGCAAAAATTATTCCAGATACATTTTATTTTATTATTATTTTATAACAGTAAGGATATTGCGATAAATGGGCAATTTTGTAACGCTCGGCGTATTAATCTTGATTTAAGAAGCTATAATATCACAAAATAATAAAACCGGTAAATGCGGTCACAATATTGCAACTCTATCAGCAGACATTGTTCGTTCACTAAAATTGTTTATGGTTCCGTTCAAATCTCATCACTCCGAAATTATTCGAGAGTAGGTTTTTGGCCGTCAGGTCGGGCTGGTTAAGGAAGGGTCCGTCTTTTAGATTACGGACTTCGAGTAGACCTCCTGAACGTTAGTATGCTTTATAAACATTTTAAGGCAAGTATCTGGAGCAGAAGAGGATAAAAACTGTCTTGCTAGATCAAATGGTTTCGATATTTAGTATTAAATAACTTCGTCTACAAAAAATATACGATACACCTAAGAATATTGTCTAAAATTGTGGTAATCTGTTACACGATAGGATACTATACCCGATCATATAAAATCCTGAAAACAGGCTAAAACTAATTATTTAAGAATAAAATATCTAACTTTGAACATAATTTTTATATGAAGATATTTCTATTTAAGTACTACAGAGCACCTGGTAAATTTTAGTTTTTAACTGAAGCCCTATAGTTATTAAATTCACATTTATAACAAAAGTTGCATATTGCCCAGCGGTTTAACGACGCAATGCTCCAGTTCTCTATACCTAATTACTAAAGGTCGAAATTGGCAGAGTATATTTACTTCAAGGAAGTAATACACAAAGTGTGGTTAATACATCCCTCTGAATTCTCGGAATTACCGTATTGTATTTTGTACTATATCTCTAGTGAGTAATTGCCTCCGTGGCCGAACGGTTACCATGCCACGCAACAGTCCCAAGTTCGATTCTCGAGCCGGGAGAAATATTTGTATGGCCTACATGTACTTCTCTCTTGAGTTTGGGTGTAATTTGTGGATGTCTATGTGTGTGTCCATGGCACCCGCGACACAGGGTTCTCCTAGTGCGGGATATGTTGAGTGTGTGCGTTATTGTGTGCGCTAGTTAAAAAAATTGGTGATTGTAAGTAAAAAAAATCACGTTGTAAAAATATTATATTTTGTTTTGATTTTTTCTTTTTCTAGATTTCAGGGGGAGGTTTTATCCAGTCTATCTGTATTACTTAAAGTTTTGGCATAAGTATAACGTAATTAATAATACAAACAATACTAAAAATTAAAGCCTTGATGAGACGATGTGGGTCAGAATTGTAGCATGTAGAAAGTTGTGATCGCGCCTTAAACCGATAGGAAAAGGCTGTGAAGTATATATATCACATAAATGTAACAAATAAAATAGGATCCTAATTCAGATAGCCATATTTCATAATTCGGGTCTAGATTTAATAGTAGACGAGCGAAAAAGGTTTTTGAATACGAAACGGAGTTCGGAAGACCGGACAGATATTCCGAAACTGGGGGTTGTTAGTTTAACAACAGATGGTATATTAGAGAGAACATACAGAAATATTAGAGGTATTTCAAAAGCTGTTTTATCAAAAGGAATAATAACTCGGAGACTCAAAACAAAATATAAGTCGACTCATCCGTAGAACAAAGATCTATGTGCAAGACTACTTGTTCTCGGGACATAGTACATTTCGTTCGTTCTTCTTCGCCGTGGAAGTCAGATCGACCTTTGTTCGATTTCATATTTCCGAAACGAAATAAGATATATAAATTTTCAAAACACCTTTACATAAGCCTTAGTTTCATTAACGAAATTGTTCTCGTAACGTACCTATTCTCTTTTCGCTATATAATCACATCGGACTCTGTTCTTCGGATGAGTCGAAGTAGTCGAAGTGTCAAGGGTATCTCTCAGAGAAAAATTTAAGGAGACTGGTATCATGACTGTGGCATCACAGTACATTTACTCAAATATTTTATATGCCCGTAAACATATACATAATTTCAATAAGAAAGAACATATCCATAATATTAACCTTAGAGCAAAGTCCAAACTCATGGTACCACGATTTCGTTTAACCAAGGTAAACAACTCTTTTATGGGGAACTGTATACGTATTTACAATAAGATTCCGGAGCATATATTAAGTTTATCATTTCCTAAGTTTAAAAACTACATTAAAAATATTTTGATCGAAAAATCATATTACAAAGTTGAAGACTACGTGTTAGATAAAGATGTATGGAAAGACGACATGGCTCCAGAATCCACACAAATTTGATTCAAAGTGTATTCCATAGCATTTAAGTTTATTTGAAAAGAGCAATCCCTAGAGTTTCTTGCTCGTTCTTCTCAGGGAGGTCAGCGTAGTGAACGAGCATTAGCTTAACTGTGACGTTTTCAAGTGTAAATTTATTTTACCTATGGAATAAATAATCTTTGACTTTGACTTTGACTTTGTCATATCTTCAAATTTTATTATCATCAACGGGTATTAGCATTGGGCTTTGTTCACATGGAATGTCTGGGTGATTATGAATAATATGGGTGTATGGAAATGTTGCCTGCCGGAAATAGTTGTTAGAATAACTAAGATGACATGCGGATAATTTGTGGAGTGTGGTTTTAGCTTGAAATCTTAATAAAGTATGGTATACTCAGTTACGGAGGTAAGAAAATTTATTATAGAATTTTTTTTTTCATTAAGGTCAGGAAGGGCTAGAGGAACATTATTTATTTTGAGGCAAATATTTTGAGCTCTACGAAGAACAGATAAAGTCTTATAAGAATTTTGAACTAGACTATTGACCTTTGTTTATCAGCGTTACATGGTTATAACAAGCATTAAGTTAGATTCAATACTTGTGTTTGTTGTACAATACGATGTGTTTGCCAACAACGTGGAAATGGTGCTAACGTCTCTTTTTTCCCCAAACGCCTACACATTTATTATTGTTTTAAAAATAAAACACATGTTCACGATAGTTACGAATTGTTTAATAATTACCAAATAAATAAAAAAAGAACTAAACATGTTAACGATCAAAAATTAAAAAGTAAGTAATCTTGTGTAGTCTGGCTTTATTATGCTTTTCACTTTTGCGCCGTTTTTAAAAATTAATGTGTAACGTATAATTTTTTTTTTTTCAAAACGAGTCATTGTGTATTTTGAAGACACCGGGACACGAAGCTTAAAAGCGGGACTGTCCCGCTCCATCGACACAGATATTAAAAGACGTTTAAAACGAACAAAACCATTTAAACCAGTGTAAGGTTAGTGTAAGATTAAACTCAATAGTGCCAGTGACACGGAATAAAAAGAACACATGATAAAAGTGTCTTCG
Organism: Hyposmocoma kahamanoa; assembly: GCF_003589595.1. Taxonomy (NCBI): domain Eukaryota; kingdom Metazoa; phylum Arthropoda; class Insecta; order Lepidoptera; family Cosmopterigidae; genus Hyposmocoma; species Hyposmocoma kahamanoa. The sequence continues at coordinate 7,723,292 of NW_020653993.1, forward strand.
CCTTAATAGATAATAAAATTGCCAGTGAGTGAATTGTTAGTATAATTAGTTTTTTTATTTGTTTATTTATTTATTTATTTGCAAACAATGTAGGTACAAAAATTACATACATACATACCCCTTTGGGGTGCAGCAATTAATTATTATTAAACGTAATATTAAAATTGTAAAAATAAAAATAATAGCAATAAATAATAATAATAACATTTAGGAAATAATACATATAGGATCTTAAAATTATCATTAATAAACTTTAGATCATAGTATTACATAGACTTAAAATTACTTATCTGAAACTGGACTCTTTTAGCTTATAGGAGAGTTCATGAAGTCTCCCACATTGTAATAACATTTACTTAACAAGAGAGACCTCAACTTGGTTTTAAACACGTTGTCACTATCTACTTTCTTGAGGATGTTTGGTATTTTGTTATAAATTAGTATGCATCTATATAGCGGGCTATCTCTAAACATTTCCAATCTTGGAGTTGGTAATATGAGATTTGCGTTTCGACGTGTGCTTTCCACGAATTCAAAAAGATCCAAATGTTTATTTATTAGTTTAAGTGTAAATTACGTATTAGTCTTGTATTTGACTAGATTGTAGTAACTCGAAAATAATTAATTATTTATTGCGCAGGAAAAAGCACAGAATACATCAAATAAAAGAAAAACACAAACAAAAGGTATTGCTTAAATCTAATTATATAATAATTTCGTAAATCTATTTGCCAAGTTTCATTGAAATTGGTTACATTCCCCAGTTTGCCACCCTTAGAGGTGGAATATTTTCTTTAAATTTAAATGGGACCTATAACAAAAAAACAAAAAATAGTCATCAAAATCGGTTCACAAAAGCAGTAATCGTGTAACATTCACACAAAAATGTACAGTCGAATTGAGAACCCCCACTTTTTTGAAATTGGTAAAAATACGATCTACTATTCCTGTTTCACTAGACGTCGTTAACCAGGGCACCCAGTCCGTTAATTGTACGTCACCTCAGTTGTGTGTCGATAGAGCGATTTCAATGGCAGGATTTTCTATGTTTAGTATTCTGCTGAAAGTTAGAGCGGATACACAGGGCTACTTTTAGCAGCGACGCAAACGCGATGCAAGCTCGCGACTTAATAAATACAAACGCGCCATTCCGTCGCTACATTTGGTATTTATAGGTGATTGCATCGATGCAATCGTGCGCTTGTATCGATGTAATAAATCCTATAAATCGCAAGTGTAGCGATGCATACGCGTGTTTCACGAACGTAACCACTCTTAGGAATAGTGGCTTGATACCGGCTAGCCATCATGCTACTAATCAACTGCCATTTTATTTTTTGTACTCTGCTTTTCAATGGCACGTTGATGATGTATATTATATATAGTATAGTAATTTAGTGTTATTTAATAATAATAATAACTCTTTATTGCACAAAGAAAAGATACATGAAACACAAGTTATAAAGGACATATACAAAGGTGAGCTTATCTCTAGAAGAGATCTCTTCCAGCCAACCCTAGCCTAAGTGAAAAATGAAGTCTGCGGGACTAATTATTGTACAATAAAATTATATACATATGACAGACATACACACCTACATGAACTTTATATACATAAATACAAATAATATATATTATAATCTAAACAAATTACTACTTTATAATATATGTATGTTACCTATTAGCTATGTAACGCGTTCGACAGGTAGTGCTCTTTTAATTTATGTTTGAAAGATGCCACCGATGGACTGTCACGAATGCCAGCAGGCAGTTTATTCCACATACGAGTTGCACTTACCGTGAAAGAGTTGTGGAAGAATTTCGAGTTGGATTGGGGATATAATAGTGATCTAGTGTCACAGGTACGTTTTGGGCGGGAACTGGGGGATAAGAAAGAAAAAACGGGATTTAACACTAAATTACTAACTAAAGGAGATAAAAATTAAGATATGCGTAGTAATTTCTGTGGTAGTTTTAGTAAGGCAACATTCCTTATTTAGCCCAGCATTAAGGAAACCTTGTGTCGCGGGTGCCATGGACACACACATAGACAACCACAAATTACACCCAAACTCAGGAGAGAAATAAATGTAGATCAAACAAATATTTCTTCCGGCCCGGGAACTGAACCTGGGACCTCTGCGTGGCAGAGGTAACCGTTAGGCCACGGAGGCAGTATTGTATTAATGCCATCACTGCCATTCCACTGTCACAATGTGATCTCAGTGGGGTCTTAAAATAATTATATTAACCAGACCAGTTTCAAAAAATTTTAAGAATTAGCACCCAGATGTTATCCCAAATAACTTACTGCCCGAACCACCTAATATTAAAAGCACATAACCCAAAAGGTTCAGTTCTTTGTAGTCTGCGCACTATATAGCTTCTATGTTCACGTGATGATCAAGTTTATATTCGTGAGCTGCGGTTTACATTTTAATAGTGTTGTAAAGAACAGTATAGTCGGCCTCTGGCGTAACATCGAATATTCAGCCAGGAGCGTGGCCATTCGGCATTTAGCCAGACTATTCGGTCCTCGTTGTCATAACTAAGAGTGGTTACACACGGCGAGTTTCAGCACTTGCAATTTATAGGAGATTGCATCGATGCAAACGCGCGACTGCATTGATAGTAGAAGAGCTCCTTGTGAAAGAGTTCGTCTAGGGAAGTACTGCTTCCTTACCTATTTCTGCCGCCAAGCAGTAATGTCAGCATTACTGTGTTCCCGTTTTGAAGGGTAAGGTTGCTGGTGAAACGGAAACGGGCACAGTGGCAGTGCCTCTCAGATCTTTGCGATTTAAAGCTCTGAGTGGTACAGTAAATGTTTTGGACAGGCGTGTAGCTTACCATCAGGCGCACGACCTGTTTGTCCTGTCACTTAATATTATAAAAAAAATATATACAAACGCGCGACTGCTTCGATACAAACGTGCAATCGCCTATAAATCCCAAGTGTAGCGTAGTGTAGTGTTTAATAATAAAACCGAAAGTAAATATGATATAAAAAAAACGATTAAAGGGGGTTGTTGATCTCTATTTGCTGATTCAAGATATGGTAATAACTAAATTTGTGTAAAAATATTGATTACGGTAGTTATGATAAGGAGAACAGTATAGATTTTTTAAATAAATATGTGCTCCAATGATATGCCACTTAATTGGCCTATTATCCAAGCGACAAAAAGAGACAGAGAGCAGTAGAGTTCAGTGCCGCCCCGGTTTGGAAGTTTGGAAGGGTGTTGGTGAATTTACAGGTACATAGGACTTGTCAACTCATATCTCAAAGTGACAGGCGCAGTGTCAGTGCCCCTAAGATCTTTGCGATTTAAAGCTCTGAGTGGCACTGCAACTGTTATGGATAGGTGTGTTGCTTACCATTAGGCCCACGGCTTGTTCGTCCAGTCACTTGGCGTTATACATAAAAAAGACTGCCCTTATAAAATGTTTTTCGTAAGCGTGAAAATAATTTTATAAACATCACTATTGAGTCATCTAAAAAGTAATCTAAATATTGATTTATAATGCTTTTTGCAATAACAAAGAGGATAAATCCGGTCAATTTTTTAACGACAAAAGTTTGCAGTTTGTTTTTAACGGCAAAGGAACTTTGTGGGGAATTCGGAAAGTTCCACAAAACTGTTCAACTTGTTAAAGGGTCATACGCGTGGGCCTAATTCGAATGAAATTGGAGAGAAGAACGTTGAAACCAATGTCGTCACGAAACGAAAAATTCAACTTTCGGGAAACGGCCATTAAAGCTTCTGAAAGTGAGTTTAAATTTGAAAAACGAAGATTTTCGTTTAATGACGGTATTAATTCAACGTGCGATACTCAAAGAACCAATAAGAATTTTCTATTTCTACTAAATGAAGAGATGTGTAACGTAATCATATTTATTGTTTTGACACTTCCTATTTGCCGCTTGGATAATAGGCCAATCAAGTGGATTATCATTTGAGCGCAAACTTATTTTAAAATACCATGTGACGGGACGAACAAGTCCTGCGCCTGGTGGTAAGCAGCACGCCTGTCCATAACAGCACTGCGCTCTGAGCTTTAAATAACAAAGATCAAAAGGGGACTGCCACTGCGCCCGACAGTCTGAGACATAAGTTGACAAGTCCCATATTATGCTTGTAATTTCAATATCACCGTTACCCTTCAAACCCGAAACACAGTAATGCTCGCATTACTGCTTGGCAGCAGAAATAGGTAAGTACTAAAGCGGGAAGCCCATACAACGACCGACTGCAATAATAATAATAATATTTATTTCTCTCTTACAAAGTTATCTTATAAATAAGTAATTAACATTATGGACTTATTATTAGTACATCTTTGTAAGAGACTAGAGTCCATACTAGGATCTGACCTGTGTTACGGATCTCCAGGCATTCACCAACCGGACTTCGCACTGTATTCTACGTAATATGAAAGCGTTACCATGTTCTAAATTACAGAGAGCGGGTTTTATACAAGATTATTTTAATAATACAAACGAAAAGAAAGTAATGGAATAAAACAAAATTGTGTGTGTGTGTGTGTGTGTGTGTGTGTGTGTGTGTGTGTGTGTGT
>NW_020653993.1:7727876-7733953 GCF_003589595.1 Hyposmocoma kahamanoa
TGTGTGTGTGTGTGTGTGTGTGTGTGTGTGTGTGTGTGTGTGTGTGTTTATGTGTATGTGTGTGTGTTTTGTGATTTTGCAATACGTTGCCTGGATAGAGCATCACCACCTTGATCACCTATTAATGGTTATATGAGTTAATAAAAAAATAAACAAAATATTGAAGAGATTTATGAAAATAAATTAGTTACACTTAACTTTTACTCATTACATTGCATTAAGTTTTTTTTTTGATATCAAGTGATGGGAAGAACAAGTCGTAGGCCTGGTGGTAAGCGACACACCTGTCCATAACAGTCGCAGTGCCACTCAGAACTTTAAATCGCAAAGATCTGACTGCTACCATCACACGCCTATCGCTCTGACATAAGATAATAAGTTATTCAAAATTGGAACGCAGTAGCGTCCACATTGCTTGCATTGGTGGCAGAAATAGCTTCACAAGGAGCTTCTACTGCTACTAAATAGAGTACACACTGCAATAACACTGTACACACTCATGATATAAGTATTTACGTAGTTTATTTTATTTTATTATCTGTTCCGGGACGCATACGTCTGTCACTCTCACTCACTCGGCTAGGGCCCATTGAAAACCAGCGTCACGTTATAAGTATTAGTCTTTGTTTTTGTGTTTTTTTTTATAATGTGGCGTTACAATAAATGGTTTCTATTTCTATATTTCTATTTCTAAATATATTTAAGCAATGAAGTATAAAAATGTTTCTATTTGTTTTATATTAAAAATTATTTTCTATTTCTATAATTTCTATTTCGAACCAAAAGCTTACATTAGTAATGTCCTAAGCTAATATTATTTCTAGGTAAATTCTGACACGCATCTTTCTGTAAATGTTTGAGTTTAAATAGGCTTAACCTTACCGCAGTCGTATTGCGTAGTCGGTAAACGAAGCGAAAATATATTTTATTACTTACTCAGGTACGGATTTAGGGATGAAACCGCTAAGCCTGATTTTTGTGGGCCACAAGATTGAATTTAATTTCTAAGAAGTTTCATTACAAAATGTTTAACGTTTAATTGACTAACTTAAACTTAAATAATCTTTTCACTTCTCATGCTCTTAAAGTTCGTATTTATGGTGGGTGTAGGCTGCATAAAATAGGATTTTATGCTCTAGTTCATAAAATAGGATTTTATGCTCCAGTGCATAAAATAAAAGAACCATCACATTCAATATGTCTAATTTTTACATTCAATTTTAATTAAACAATCGTTTATTTGTAATATTGCTGTTTAATTTCCTCGCAATCGAAGTGAAAAGCTGAATGTACAACTCGTTCATAAAAACCATTTTGCCCTCGACTTAATTATGATACACTCGTCTCGGGTACAATGACGCGTTTTATGCACTTGTTGTACAATCTAGGAATTGATTCATAGGTAAGCAACTAACACTTTTTTTTAATATTACCAGGTGACGGGACGAACAAGTCGTGCACCTAATAGGTAAGGTGGCAGTACTTCCCTGGACGAACTCTTTCACAAGGAGCTCTACTGCTACTAAAATTCTTGACTCTACTTGAAATCGTCACATTGTTTAGTATACTATTCGTTCATAAGGTAGATTCCCCTTTTCAACCGTGACCATGGGACCTGTTAAGGGCCTGAAACGTCGGTTTGTTTCAAAAATACGCGATTTAAATCCGGAAAAATAGTATCATTTCCTAGATTCCCCTTTTTTAAATTTTTATTCACGGGCGACAAATGCTTTATGCATACCCTCGATGCCGGAAAACCTCAAGGGTTATGTAGAACTAAGTCTCCAGAACTTCTCCTGGAGATTCTCGTTGTTCAATGAGCGGTTACACACGGCGACTTCTAGCAGCGATGCAAACGCGATGCAGTCACTAATCATCTATTAACATTTACATACGCACGCGATTTTAAGAAGCGATGCAAACGCGCCATCGCTACACTCGGGATTTATAGGCGATTGCATCGATGCAGTCACGCATTTGCATCGATCGCCTATAAACCGCAAGCGTAGAGATGCAATCGCGCGTTTGTATCGCTGCTAAATGTCACCGTGTGTAATCAGTCTTACCCTCTTGGCCAGATGTTGTGGGCGCTGTGGGATTCCGCAGATTCGCCACTACAAGGCAGATTCCTCGACGTAAGAAACTTTAGGGTTTGCTCTTAGTAAATAAACGTTTGTTTAAATTTATCATTTACATTATTTATTTCAAATAAGATAAATCAAGACTACCTGCTGTCTCATTATATTAACGCCACTGCCACCACTATTATAGCCTTGTTGATTATCACTAATTACAGGTTTCCTACCACGATATGTTTTCTTTTTATTTTCCCGATATTTCGGAACCTTCTTCTTTCTTTTTCTTTTTCCTTTCCTGCACCCTGGGCAACAACCGTCGAGTACTTTACGCCGAATGATAAATCCTTTATTCCACGATAGCAAGCATTATGGCAAATATTATCGATACAATACGAAGATGAAGTTGTATGTACCTTAGATTGTTTAACGCAGTTAATGCGTGAAGTCTTAATCATCTTCATGCAGCCGAGACTACGACTGCACGAAGTTGCATTAATTGCATGCAGTCCATCTCGTATGCAGAAATCGGTTTCAATTTCAACTGCATGCAATTAATGCGTGGAGTCGTTATCAACCTCATGCAGTCGAGGTCTCAGATAACGACATCACGCATTAATTGCAAATAAGCATACATAAATCAATCTGTTAGCAGCTTTACAGTTTAAAAAAACGGAAACTTGTATACGTTCAAGTATACGTTAGTGTACCAATAAAAAACTTTCAAATGCAAGATGCTTTTATGTAGCAGCGATGGCGGTTTTTCCAAAGCAATACCATTACCACGTACTCATGCTGTGACGTGGTCCACCGCAGACACATTCCTTTGAACTGTCGCTCGCACACCTTGACAGCGGTTAAACTTGAATAGTTCTAAATACGTTCCTGCGCAGTCTACAAATAAATCGACAGAAATTTTATTTCTTCTGATTGTTTACCTATCTCGGCTTTCCTTGAATTTATCGGCTGCTGTTTTTTTACTTGTGTACAATGCCAAAATACGTCTTTTTTATTCGATATTCTCACTTTTCTAAGAATACGTAAACTGACGCTAAGGCAAATTGTTAATATTTTTATCTAAAATGGGTAATTCACGTTATGTTATACTATTGAATTATATACAATATTTTACTGAAACATATATATTGTGTCATAGTTCTTAGGTTTTCGCGATTGTTACAAATAGGAAATAAAACTATTTTCCGCACCCAATTCACGTATATTTGTTTTTTTTTTTTAATAAATCATCAGCTGACTGATGTTATCATGACTATGGGACATGTAAAGTGCATGAAGCATTGGTTTGTTAGAAAAAATACTCGCTTTGGTCTAAAAAAATTTTATTTTATTTTTATTTTATGTTATGGTGTGTGAGTGTGTGTGTGTGTGGTGAAATTAACGTTATACGGTTTTTCTTGTAATATTCGACTAAACTATTAATGTCGTTCTGGAAATACATGGTCATTTTCAGATTTTATTGCGCGATATATTTTTGTATCATCGGCGTACATAAGAAATTTTGAGTGCGATATGCGATATGTCATTGAAAAAGGTATTATAGAATAATGGACCCAGGAGCGATCCTTGGGGCGCATCAGAGGGTTCTGATGCGCCCAAGGATCGCTCCATCGCTCGCTAATATACCCATATTTACATAGTCCGACCTGTAGCCGCCGATGACAACCGTTTGAGATCTATTAGTGAGATAGGACTTCACCTACCGCAAAAGATCCCCATATATCCCCAGGACGTGGAGTTTTGATAAAAGGATATAATGATCAATCCGATCGAATGCCTTCTCGAAGTCCGTAGATACTTACATTTACAGATATTACAGTACAGTATAGTTACATTTAATAATAACCTGAGCCGCAGAGTTCTAAAGAATTCCTAGTGCGATAAGATCGACATAAGCTTTGCAATATTACATGATATATAAATATCTGTCAAAGTGAAGAGAAAATGTCTTTTAAAAGTTTTGGATATTTTTGAAATGCTTTCATGAGCCAGGAAGAGGAAAGATTGAGTTTACTAGGAGTACATATTAAGGATGAGCATGACAACAGGATACATGTGACATTCATGTTTTCAACACAATAAACCCTGGCATATTTTCCCTATGGGCAAACTTTTCCCATCATGACAATGTGATCATGGCACACTGGTTGGATTATAAAGTTAAAAGCAAGCCACATTATGCATAAATCCCAGGATCGCAAACATATTAGTTTAAAAGGAATTTTTTGCTTATTTGATCTATCGGCTGGAAGTGCACTTTCTTTCTAATTCGTAAGTATATCTTTCGTAGCGGTATAGTAAAATGTGTCAAGATTGACGTTGTCTTGACTGTACACACAATGTCCCTATCGACTGATCCAAGAGATAGGGTTTTCCGGAGAGACTACGGGCTCGACGGCAAGACCAGGGTACCGGGCCAAGCCCTCTGCCAGTGATACGTCTTCACGGGCATCTCTGGCGGACCCGGACTTGGGTATGGATTCGCCGGGGTTTGTTGTTATCTGCAGGAACGAACACTTTCGTCTGCCCCGGTAGATGGTGACCGGGGCGTTCGTCCCTAGCGCGTCTTAGTAGCGGTCTAGTCGCGCAGTGAGTTGCCCTTTAAGTTGGCAGCTATGTCCGGACATTGTCGCAGGACACTGCGACTGGCATCTCCGGCATTAGCCCGGAGAGCTAGTAGAAGATAAGCTAGATATCCTCCTATCCCTCCAGCCGCTTGGGTTATTGGGAACTGGAGAGACGTCGTTTTTCGGCGTCGGAAAAGGAAATTTGGTAGTGGACTCAGAGTCGATAGCTTAGAAGTGGCAAAGGCTAGTTATGCAAAATATTTTAGTTCTCATACGGATTTTTTTTAAATATCTAGTGACGAGACAAACAAGTCGTGCGCATGTTGGTAAGCTATATTCCTGTCTCAGATTCAGTGCCACTCAGAGCTTTAATTGCAAAGATCTGAGGGGCACTGCTACTGCGCCCGTCACCCTGAGATATAAGTTGAAAAGTCCCTGGTTCCACCATCGATCAAACGCCGGCTAAATAAATCCACCCCCGGGTCTGCAAGGGGCACGCGGGGTGTTGGGGGGTCACGCGAATGACTGAATTCGCGATTCTCGCCGCGCGCGCGTTGGGCACTGCGACTCGGAACGACAGCGGAACCAATTGTGCGCGCGATTACCTACTTTTTCTTTTTAATACAATAAGTGTAATACAGTTCGCTAGTTTTATTCAACTGGATACCCCTTGTAAGCGATAGGGCTCTAGTTCCCACTAGTCCCATGTGCCTGTACTTTCACAAGCAGCCTTACCCTTCAAAACCGGAGCGCAGTAACGCCCACATTATTGCGTGGTTGATAGAAATAGGTATACTTCCCTGGATGAAGTTTATCATAAGAACTTTTAGTTAAATATGCCTAATAATATATTTATTCACTCCATCAAAAGGAAAACTGTATCAGTTATAAATTGAATATGAAATAAATTAGACTAAAAGTTAAATACTTTAATCGAGTGACTGAGGCCAAAATAGGCAACTAAACCTGTGTTAAAGATCTCCTCGCTCCTACCTTCTACGATTCAGTTTTTTTAATAATAGCAACTACGCTGTATAATAAATAAATTGGTGACGAATTGAGAGTGCTGGCTGATATACGTGTGGCGCCATCGAGTATATAACCAGAAATAGAGACGAAATAAGGGCCATATATTCCTGGTAACACATTAGCGATACAGCTCTTATAAATATCAACTCTCGTTTGCACTGATATATAGACAGGCCAACTACTGACCTGTGTGTACGTCTCCGTATATTCGAAAAAATATTCTGTATTTATTGTAATAAAGACAATATCTCTAACAACGCCGTGCTGTTCTATTCGGTGGTGGGAAAAACAGCAAAACATCTAATTTCAAAAGAAACGGAATCCCATTTCATCGGTAATTAAATATCAACTATTAATATATGTAATTTTGCAATTTTCGTCACTTATA
>NW_020653993.1:7733963-7740994 GCF_003589595.1 Hyposmocoma kahamanoa
CCCCCCCATGCACAGCCAATCGTGCCTTTTTAGACACTTTCTGGCTACCCATGAAGGTATGCAAGGCACCATTCACCTGATTCCCTGCATTCACTCTTCTTTCAATATCAACTATTAATATATGTAATTTTGCAATTTTCGTCACTTATAGCAAAGCTCAAGTTAACTGGTCGATTTGAAGTGAAACAGTTGACGACACCCATTGACAACACCCGTCAATTGTTTCGAACTCGGGCTAGCCAATCGGAGCGCAGTTGTCACGGTAATAATATGACAGAATAGTTTTGAAACAAATTAAATGACATTTCGTCTCTATTTCTGGTTATATACTCGACGTGTGGCGCACTACAAGTTTCAAATTTGACGCCCCTTCGTTGAATCTGGTAAGCATGCCATTGTACCAAGTAACGCGTTTCGTTTTTTGAGACTCAGTCAAATTGTGTGGGATCCACCGAGAGTACAAATTTTTCACACCCAAATGTTTGTGCAGTATTGATTGTATTTGACACATGCCTGTGCCTAAAGATGCCCAAATCTCACGGTAACATGCATGTCTGTTTTGATCACATGACGTACAGCATCGATGTTTTTACTGTTCATAGTAGTGGACGGGCGACCATCATGAAATTCATCACTGAGATTCACGCGACCGCGTTTGAATTCTGCAAACCAGCTATAAATTGTCGTCTTGCATGGTGCTTCATCGCCAAAAGCAGTTTGAAGCCGAAGGAAGCTCCGCTAAGCTGTTAAATTCTACTTAAATTCGTAGAAAATCATACTTCGAAAATTTTCACGAATTAAATCCATAGTGATGTAGACAACCAATTTCTAAAATGACGCCACAATGTAAAAACAAGAGACTGTCAGATGAAACAAACTGTATTCTATAGCCAAAGAGTTCCATTTTCAAATGTTGTAATTACTTTTTCAATATTATTTATGTAAGTGGCCAGTTCCGGAAATTTATAGTGCGCCCAATGTATAAGCTCAAGACACTATAACCCGGTATTTGTCAAGAACAAACATATACCATATGCAAATACTGCCAAATATTTTGGCATGACACTAGAGATCAAGCTTCACTAGAAAGCCACGTCAAGAGAAAACGGGAAGAATTAGACATTCGTTACAGAAATATGTACTGGCTGTTTGTCGTTTGTGATGAATGCTATATTTTAAACGAATAGTAGGTATAAACAACGTCGAGAACCATACCCTGGGTCATTGCGATCGGGAAGCTGAAAATGTCGCTCTTTTGGAAAGCTAAATTATTCTTTGGCGGAAGTAGCTGCCAAGTTCTGATCTCTGAAAGTTTGAACGGGGCGACTTAAAACCTACTTAGCGGGAAGTTTTGTCTAGCCCTCAAGGACTCGGGGTTTCCACCGTAAAACCACAAAACTGTAGCAATGGCTGATGTTAGCCTAAAGTTTTTTGCGGTTCTTGACTGTTCTAGTGGCGAGGCATGACTTTTACTTTTATTTATTCTTATGGAAAAAACCACAACTTCATAAAGTTTCTTCGATATTTTATCTGAAATTTTTCTAGTAGTAGAGTAGTAGAGTATAAAAGGGGATATCGTAAATGTTAATTAGAAATATAGGACGGAATTTGCTTTCTAAGTGGATCAGTCCTAAAGTAATTGATAGTAATTTTCTTTTTAATATAATACAACACTGCTGCTATAGTACCTATATTACCATTCGGTGTTTTGCAGAAAGGGCGACTACTTGACTACTAATCAACTGTTTGGTTTTATATATTTTAACTTTCAATATGCTCTGCTAAGATTTAAACCCTGTATTGCGGGTGCCATGGACGCACAAATAGACAACCACAAAATACACTCAAACTCACGAGAGAAATAGATGTAGGCCATACAAATATTTCTCCCGGCCCGGGAATCGAACCCGAGCTTTCTGCGTGGCAGTCCAGCATTGTCGGTCAGACGGTAGACTATATTTATCAACTTCATTTATGGCTTTAACTGTAACGCTAAATAAGAATTTCAAACGACAATACCAAGGACAATGGACATGGAATGGCTCAAGTGAGAGTCACTATCAATCGAGCGAGATAAATGAATTCTAATTAATGAAAATTGAAAGCCATTTCCGATTGGAGGCCATTTCAGTTTTAAGTGGTTCGGGCCCTTCGTTAAAAGTACTTGGAAGAGACAATGGTGTATGAAATGACTAATGCGACTTGTGAATAGATGAGTATATAAATCGTAGCGAGTGTTTTGTTCATAATAGTTAGAACCAGCGCAGTTGCATATCTTTCTCTACATAAGTTTTGTTTATCTATACTATATCTATCAACCTCTTGTATACGGGAAGGGCATTATAACTTATGCGAGCAAGCCCGCGCGGGGATCTACTCAGTCAAGTCCTGATAAAACCGCTTGCACGGACTTCATCCGGTTGTCAAAGGGCCTTGGGTGAGTAAATTGGCCTAAAGCTCTTGCAATCGAGCCATAACTCTTTGTAAAAGAAATATTGTAATTGGCCATTTCTATTCTGTCTCTTTGGGTTTTTGTTTTTATTGCGTTTGTTTGACTTTTGTTTGTTGTCATGGATTGTTAAGAAAATACTACATTAAATATTAAATAAATAAATAAAATAAAAAGACTTTATTCTTCAAAGAAAACATTCGGCAATATTTAAGATAAAATAATGCTTAAATCTATGTCGAAGAAAAGGAAAATGCCACAGCAATTTGCTGGTTTTCAGGCGTCACTTGGCAAGTATTCGCCGCTGGAGACATCGTAGCATATAGAGACCATCGATACTAATAGTATCGATGATAGAGACGGGATCTTTTCGATTATATATTATATCAATAGGAGAGTACTTCACTCACTATATACGTTTACTACAGAAAGAACAAACTTTACAACTTAAAATGACATACGTACCGACCACCGAACATACTGCACTTAGCAGTAAAGAGTATTTGACTATGTACATAGAATACAACAAGCAGAGAATGGAATTTAGAAGTATATAAAGTTATTACATTTTTAATTCCAATTATAATTTTACTTTTATTATTTCTAATGACGTAACAGAGCCTACATCACCGACCAACAGTATAATGTCTTCTGTAGATTAAGCAGCCATTCCTTGCACTAACACTTGAAAGTATATGGCGATTTACATATTTTTACTGGCGGCGGAAGATCGTTCCAACACTTAATTGACGCAAAACGAAACTTTGTTTCATTATTTTATTTACTCGTAGAAAAAGTTGTATGCAATCATTACATAATTAGGTCTTCAAACATAATACCTATTACTCAGGCTTCAAGGCCTAAACACTGTATTGATATTAAGAACCCTCATTATGCAATGGTTGCATAAAATACATTTGTCACAATAATACAAGCTACAGGAAACAAACACGTATACATAATACGGGAAATTTTATAACTCTCCTATTTAAGACTCGATATTACCTCAACGTGAATTAAAATTTGTCCCGTACTAATACGGTTCATTTTGCTTGGGTCGAGCGACAGAGACACAGGCTTTATTTCAGAATTATTTTTTTTACAAATGAATTTGAAAAATATATGTTGTATACTGTACGTGTTCTATTTAGTTCAGTTGATATAAAAAATTGGTCTCGGCATGAACTTTGATAAAACCAAAGTCATGATCAATGACCACATTGATCCGAGACCCATCTGCGTCAATGGCCACCTTCTTGAAGTTGTTTCCGAATACACTTACCTCGGGCAGATTCTGCAGTTAGGTAGAAATAACTTCGAGAAGGAGGCCAAGAGGAGGATTCAGCTTGGCTGGGCAGCGTTTGGGAAGCTACGTCGAGTCTTTTCGTCGCCCATCCCGCAGAGCTTGAAAACAAAGGTTTTCAACCAGTGCGTCCTACCAGTTCTAACGTACGGAGCTGAGTCGTGGACACTCACGATACGGCTAGTCCACCAGTTTAAAGTCGCTCAGCGAGCTATGGAACGAGCTATGCTCGGAGTTTCTCTGAAAGATAAACTCCGTAATGAGGTTATCAGACAGAGAACCAAAGTGATCGACATAGCTCTTCGGATAAGCAAGCTGAAGTGGCAGTGGGCTGGACATATCTGCCGAAGAACCGACAACCGCTGGGGTAAACGAGTTCTTGAGTGGAGACCACGACTTGGCAAACGTAGTGTGGGACGCCCTCCAGCCAGATGGAGTGACGATCTGCGGAAGATTGCTGGCAGGAAATGGATGCGTCAAGCCGAGAACAGGGCGAAATGGCGTGCATTAGGGGAGGCCTATGTCCAACAGTGGACTGCAATAGGCTGATGATGATGATGATGATGATGATATAAAAAAAATATTGGTACCTATACTGCCGTCCATTAACTATAAACGCGGCAAAGTGACAACGGTCAAATATATGTTTTAAATACATTGACTTACAAATAAATGGACGACGGGTCTAATACAAAAACCACGAAAAAAATGTCCCAAGTCAACCTATTTAAACGTAGTGACATGTAAAGGAATATGAAAAAGCTAAAACGTTGAATTTAAATTCTAATGTCATCGCAGTACTGTCTAATTTTGCTTGCTTTGCTGTCAGTCGAACAAACGAAGACTAAAGCGTGAATGACGCTCTGTATACGATTTTAACGGACGGTATAAGTTCGGACACTTTTTAGCGCGGACCCGACGTCCATATAATTGTAAGTCAATGTTTAAATAGCAAAAAATATAGCACAAAAATCTCTTTTAAAACCAGTTAAATATAGTCAACTTATATTTAGTCAAATTATTCGACTTACCGGAACTTAGCCTAACGATGCATAGCTGTAACGTAATGGTGTGTCAGCTATGTATTGTTTAATGAAACAATTTCAATATTAAAAAACTGGGTTATGGTTATTCATGATATCTCGAAAAAATATTTGGTCACACAGGTTGCGACTAGCGTTAAGTGCCTGTTGAACAGCGGTTTTCTTGTAAAATTTCCAGGTAAGTTTGTATTTATTTTTATTCGTGAATATGTTTTAACATCGTATACTAATTAGTACACATCCTCAATTTTACTATTTATTTTTCCCAAAGTAATATAATTTTCGTAGCAGTGGACCTCCTTGTGATCGTCCAGGCAGTACTGCTAATAGGTAAGGACATATTTCAGCCGCCAAGCTGTAATGTCAGCATTACTGTATTCCGGTTTTGAAGGGTAAGAGTGCTGGTGAAATTACTACAGTTATTATAGTTATTACAAGGAACTTGTCAACTTATGTCTCAGGGTGACAGGCGCAGTGGTAGTGCAGATCTTTGCAATTTAAAGCTCTGAGTGGCACTGTAACTGTTATGGACAGGCGTGTAGCTTACCATCAGGCGCATGACTTCTTCGTCCCGTCCCTTGATGTTATATAAAAAAAAATATTCAACACTTTCACTTATGCGGAATCAACCATAGCCGTTAGAGGTAGTGTAGACTCAATTTAAAATGACTTGCTGGATATTTTCCTTTACGTCTGCAATGCTATGAATAAATGACTAGGAGTTGACCCAATTCCCAAGGATTATGAACCTTCTTCAACATGCAGTTTACATGACGATGTTTTCCTTTACCATTACCGAGAGATCATTGCTACTAAATATTCGAGTCAGAACCTGGAATCAACATCAGATATTACAGTAGGTGAATGTCACAAGGAGGCCTGTGATTTGCAACAGGTGGTTGTTCCATACATCTAACCGAAGAAACCCAACCGTCGTACACTAGGCCTTCTATCTCCTAATATCTTTTGTCTGGTTTGTCGCGTAATAAAATGTATTTATTCACTGCGTCTTTTGAGATACATTGATGACAGTGTTCTTTTACGAATTTTTCTATTGTAAACATATTGTAAAGAACATTTTCGTACAGTCAAAATTTTCGCACAGTACAAGTTTTATACAGTCCTGGACTAGCTAAAAAAAGTTGATGGTTTCATTTACTCTTCAATAAAGTTTCTAATTATACTGGATTTATATTGTTTTAAGTAAGAAAAATTGATTTAAGCAACATTTTCTTTTTGAGATTATGTAATAATGAACATTAATAATGTTACTTTGTAGTACAAAGTTAAATATTATTCTAAGGTAAGTACAGTTGGGTACACATTTGAAAGTAATAATTAGATTCACTACGACAGACGAATGAGATAAAAATAATCATATATTTTTGCACATATATGATTCATTTTAAACACTTTTAAAAACTTGAATGCGTTGTTAGTTACTTATTTTTAAACACAAGTTACATTTTTGACATTTAATTTGAAGTCTTGTTAACACGTGACATAATTATTTCAACGTTGGGACAATTTCTTCTTGAATTTTCTAACTTGGAAGTTGAGAATCAAGTTAAGGAAGACTTATCGGTGTCACAATTATTGTAACTTTCGTTCATGATTTCAACGCTGAAGAAATTATGGCAAGTGCAAATGAGGCTTAAAATAAAATGTCAAAATGTAAGTCGAGTTACATTCGAAAACAAATATTTACAATGCCTTAATACATATAATATTTTAACGTTTTTCTCCAACTTATTTGAAATTGAATGAAACTTACATTATTTTATGACGTATATTGAGATGGATATAAATATTTAACCGGCATTGTTCTTTTATTACATAGTGAAATTTTAAATTTCTCTATTCATTTTGATTCGAGCTTTCGAGTCGGAGAACGTTATTGGTTTTCATGAATATAATGGAAATATGTCTCGACTATTTAGAAACACACTTTAAGCACTTTTACCTTTACGCCTAGTTTTACGACATTTTAGAGCGATACTACACGATGCCTTGTGACGCTGCGTTGTACTACAATATAAATTAGAAGTACATTCAGCGCGCGGCGATGGAACGCGTGTGCAGCAGACGAGGGGTAGGGACGAACGGGGCGGGTGCTGCGGTGCGTACGTAAGCAGCGTTAGATTGCGACACTTCATTGCTTGTGTGGTACAATGAAGAGGCCGTGGAGCTTAAAGGTTCAATTTACATTGCCGCGGAACGAAATGGGGCGGGAGCG
>NW_020653993.1:7745994-7777623 GCF_003589595.1 Hyposmocoma kahamanoa
GCTAATAAAGATTGCAACCACACTACCTCGCACTTATCTGTGTCACACTTAACTTTGTATAGCATCCAAAGGGGATTGAACTAGAAACATGAATTTCTGAAACGCATGTATCGGTGGATACGGTATGCGATTAAGAGAGCCACCACAATTAAGGACACGAATCGCATTAAAACGATCAGAAACAACGTTCTAGTAATACACAAGATTTGCACGAAGCGTTACGCACATTTATATGGCGTACAAGCATTGGAGTAGAATTCCCTGATTGCAGATTTGTACCCTAAACGCTGTAACTTGAGCGTTTTTAAAGCGATAGTGAATAGGCGTTATGAAGTTGTAAATGCTCTATCGTCAACCTCGTCGACACTTTATATCCGTTGAGATAGAGGTCAAAAGCGCATTTATTACTTAGAGATCCCCGCACAAGCGTCTTTCGAGCGTCAGCGTTTTGTCAAAGCACGCACACCATCTTGACACAGAGCGTCTACACGACGACGTCTGCGCGGCGATGACGCAACGCCAACACTAAGCGATAGAGATGGGAAATACTGCTTATTTTTCTTAACGTTCAAACGTTGTAGCTTTTTTAAAAAAGCATGCTTTTTTTAAGCTTAAAAAAAAGTTTACAAAAACGTCTAAGCGCATAAACTTTTATGTTAAAAAAGCTTACAACGTTGTCTTGATAGCGAAAAGCAAGAGTAGACCACTAAAGGTTTTAAATGAAGTAGTTTATTCGTAAAACACGAGTTATATTTTTATTTATAAAATTATTATTCACATTGACGAGTTCATTTGTTTAGGAAACATAAATGGTCGGACTTGAAACTTAGGCACGTTGTAAAAAATTAAATTGTTGAGTATGGAACTGACCAACGCTTACGCTTAAATTAAAAATAAAAAGCGGGAGGATCTCTTCATAAGAGCGAAAAGGCCGTAGTGCGTTTCGCCGCGGCCGCCCGCGCAGAAGCAAACACGCCACGTCTTTTTAGCTGTTACTGCATGGGCCTAAATCTTTTTCCTATATGGCGATTGCTAAGAACCAAATACACTATTATACATTTGTGGTACATAATGTCCTAACATTACTTCTTGCTGATATGATCGAGCGTGATAGTGAATGTAGTGGTGTGGCTGGTAATGTATTTTAACTAACCTCGCTAGTATGACAGATAGTAAAAATAATCTCATGCTATATGACAGCGCAATATTATGGAGAGTCGTGTGAGAAATGTTACAATAATAATGTCCTTTACTATGCTCACACAAACAACTTATCCAATTTTTAATTTGGCACGAAGAGAATTATCAAAAATACATGTTATGAATAATTTACGTTGAATTTAATTTAAAATTTATACGTAGATCCATTTGAATTACGCTCATTCACTGAAGAATTTTAGATGTCATCGATTCATACGATGACTTTTACTTCCTCGTCATGAAAAATTAAATCCTATGAAGAGTTGAACACAGTTATCTTTCGCGTGTTACTATCAGGTTTGATGTACTCCCGGTTACATTTACGATTACAGACTTGATTCTATCATAATGGGAAAAACTTCAGCGCTTTAAACGTGTTGTCGAACGATATAATTTATATATCCGCTCACGCGATACATGCAGCCGTAGACGCATAACATACCTAGAGGTGCCGATGATGATTTTATACCGATTTATCGGATATCGAAGTTATAACAGGTAAAAGAACTAATATTAATTGCTATTTCGGTAACTACTCTAGCAAACCATAAAGTTTTTAATGCCTGGGTCTGTCATTTTAAAAAAATAAACAACTTCAAAAATACGTCACGACAATCGTGTGTGTTGTTGTTTGGGCTGGTGATTTCGGTGTTTATTTATTGAAAACATACCGTAAGTAGCGTTTTTTAAGTTTACCCTGAATATAAACGTTTATAAACTATACTTTAAGGAGTAATTTCATGGTAAATGTTAGAACCACTCAAACGGAATATTATCATATTTATCCAAGAACACCAAAAATTTCATTAGTGCTTTTTAAGTGCAGGATTTGCGGTGTATTACTGCATTTTATTTGAGATGTTTTTGTTGGTAGTACGGAGGGTATTTATTTAGCAATGCAGAATAATATTTTTTATTTATAAAAACTGAATCCTTTTCTATTTTGCGATACCAAATAGCCGCCATTTTGCGGTAGGAGGAGCGCATCGCGTGAGCGGATATATTTAAGTGAGAGAGAACCGGTTCCTTCTACGTTAGCTTGTATCATTTTCGTCTTTAAATCTTCACATTGGCATGTGAACAAAGGGAAGCTATTTAAAAACTAAGCGTGTCTTATTCACTATAGAAACTGAAATACCGCATCCAAATCACCACACAACCTTGTTCATACATCCTAAACCGCACTATCTCAAGGGTAGTTCGTTTGGACAAGGTCCCTTGGTATTAATCAACTCGCCTTCTCGACTAGAGTGGCCCTAATTTACCAACTTTCCGGGACACCGATAGCAACTCTTGTCCCAAGGGGTTTAAGGTTCCATTCAGTCTTTATGAGTACTCTGGAATCTGATATGACCGGATGGGGATTTTTATGTTTAGTTTGGATTATCTGTAGTAAAAAAAAAATTGTCGTCTGTTTCCAGGACGAAAGCTTATCAGAAAAACATTTTCGTCATTGGGGGATTTGTTTCCTAAAGATCCTTTGTATCGTACCTTTAAAGGTACCGTGGAGACTTTTCTTAAACGCTTTTTTGTGTCGTCAGTGCTATTTCCGAGAAATATATTTTTCGATATCGTCTTTAAGAGTCTCTCGTAAAGACGAAAGACGTAATGGCATGAAGTGAACATTGAAAAAAGGCTTATCAAGTGGATTTATCCAGTGGACGCTTGTCAAGTGAAGACTAATGAGGTCGGTCACGGTCATCACCACCACATCGAAACTTGTTTGGTCGACTGTCTACCGCCGAAGGGCGCGTGTACACGCTAAGAAATTCGACGTGTCTGTTACAGAAAAGATGAGAATGATCTTGTACACGACAAGAACTTTATCGGCTCTTTTTCATGTAGCCGCGAAAACATGTCGTGTCTGTTGCAGATGAGAAAATGATGAGTATGTACACGATACGATAGCTTTCGGACAGACATGTGTAGTAGACAGTTCCAGGTAGCTGTCGTTACACTACCGACTGTGGGAAGAAATACGTTGACTGCTAAGCAACACCCGTCCACGCGCATAAACGATCGTTTACTGACAATGCATCTCACCCCGCCCCATACAATAGCGGCAGAGCACATCGTGTCGGGGGTAGAGAAGATTTTTTTTTGTCCCCCGCCGAGGCACTGTACACAGTTCGTGTGTAAAAACGACACGTATTCTTGTATAGACCCGGCGACTTTTCTTAGCGTGGACACGCGCCCCACGGCGAATGACTACACCTAGTCGACTCAACTACAGCGAGAAGTATAGTCATCAAATGGCTTAGTATTTACACTCTGTAGGTTTCCGTTTTCGACGGGCAAGCAAAGGCGACCTGTTAAGATAATACAATCTCCAATCGCTTTAGTTGGTTCCACATAACTACCACCGCATTAGAAGACAGCAGTTGATGGCCACCGCGCTCCCTGTGCGCGCTCAACTCTCTCCTCGCCACCAACCCTGAATGCGATGCTTGAATGGTACTTAATCTTGTTCAGTTTATTAAGTTGTTGTGTTAGTAATGTATCTTTAATTATTGTAATTGGTTATAATTAAAGTAAAATAAATAAATAAATAAATAACAATGAAAGTGTTGAATTAATCACTTTGAAAAAAATATATATAGTAAAATTGAAGATATACGCTGATGACTATGTGGTGTGAAAATGCGTTTCCTAAAAATTTTCACGATAGAAAAAAAACACAAACTTACCCCGAAATATTACAAGAAAAACCGCTGTATTCAATAGATATTTTACATATACCAATGATTTTTTTTATACAAACAGAACTAAATAAAACTCACATAGATTTTTCAAATCGCTTCAATTTCGTTTGTAAAAAAAATAATTCTGAAATACAGCCAGTGTCCTTGCTGCTCGACCCAAGCAAAATGAACCGTCTTGAACTCTCAACCTAGGGTAAATACGCCATTACGCGGTTGCTGGCAGAACGGATGACGTTGTTAAGGTTGCGGGCAGATAATGGACGTGATTAGCACAGGAGAAGGAAGAATGACTTAAGAAAGAGCAGTACTCAGCACTTGTCGTTAATAGGCTGACGTTAATGATAATGATTAACTGAAAACAAAGTGCTAATTGATTGTATCTAAGAAGTTAGTCAACAAGCGTAAATGAATCAACGTTTAAATTAGACAATATTACAAAGCTAATGGGAGTAATTGGAAGTTAATGCAATAATGAGAAGCTCAGATTTAAAACGCCCAAGTGACATTCAAGCGAATTTATAAAGGAATTCTTATTACTTTACAAGTACTTACCTTAGTCTCCTGATGTCGCATGAAGTACGATCTTGAAGCTCACGAACTGTGTGAAACTTTATACCGTCAATATTGTAACTTAAGTTTATTTGTGTTGAGAAGACGAATTGTCAAGAGAATTGTCAAGAGCTACTTAAATCTCAATGAACTACAATTTAATAATAAAATTTGATATTAAATTTAAATTAAGCGGATGCTTAAAAGAAAATTGACGAAACGGACGAGAGAAACCAAACTTTTTTATAAAAAAGAAAGTGCGCATTTGACCTCCGTCTCACCCGATGGAAGGTGACATTGGCCGTTGATGGAGTATAAACACCTCAATAATGCCTATTCACTTTCGCTTTCAAAAGGCCCAAGCTATCGGCAGGGAATTCTACTCCATAGTGCGAATAATTGGAATAATTCGTGGTGGTACCCCAGCCTACGTCTAGCCCTCCGCATGATGGAAAACTGAAGATGGTATTAAATCGTGCAATTCCATCGCATAGTCTGCGTGTTTTATCCCGTAGAATATCAATACCGGAGCTTAGTGCAACGTTTTACAGGTTCTTGGTCCTAGAATGCCAGGCGCCAAGGATGTGGTAATGGGCTCTACTGCTTTGTCAGGAAATGCAATGGTGCAGTTGGAACAGTTCCTGTGAGCCCTCTTCGTTTTATGGACCGTAGAACACACACAGGGAGCCATCGTCTCTCCGTTGATTAAGGGGCTTCAAACCAAACCCTAAGGCTGGAGAACCCTAATTCTCTTCGTAAATAAACGTATTTATTTTAGTTTCAAATGATATTGAAACTTGATCTGTTTTACAAATATCAAATAAACCCAGAACGAACGCAATTTAAGGCCTAAAGCAATGTGCCGAACTTGGATTTAATGAATTTAGATTTCACAGTGAACCAGTTAATTATTTACCTAACATGGAATTAGTTTTCTAAAATTAGGAAATAATTTGTCTAAAACATTTAAGATTTGTACTAGGATATTTTTTAATTTATTTATAATGTCCAGCCATAAATATAGCTGTCCAACATTTTATTCGCGATGGTAGCTAATAGGAGAACGGTTCGACTTCCTGTAGGGACCTTATGACTTTAATTTTTAACTGACTTCAAAAAAGGAGGAGGTTCTCAACTCTTGTTTTTCTTTTTCACTTGCAAATACATTTGGTGATCAGTATTTGTTCCATTTAACATTTAGTAGCAGTAGAGCTCCTTGTGAAAGAGTTCGTCCTGGGAAGTACTGCCACCTTACATATTTCTGTCGCCAAGCTGTAATATCAGCATTACTGTGTTCCGGTTTGGAAGAGTAAGGGTGCTGGTGAATTTAAGGCACATGAGACTTGTCAACTTATGTCTCAGGGTGACGGGCGCAGTGGCAGTGCTCCTCAGATCTTCGCGATTTAAAGCTCTGAGGACACTACAACTGTTATAGGCAAGCATGTAGCTTACCATCCCTTGATATTATATGAATATATAAAAACATATTTCAATAAAACTTGGCAAATAGATGTTATTCCACGAACTTTTGAGGTTGGTTTTGAGAAGTAATATTTTAATTGTTAATAAGGTCCCTAAGTTTAAATTATTTTTATTATCATTTTACACATGTATAATAATATACGTAACACCGGCCAAATATGAAATTAATCTGATGACGATGATGAAAACGATGTTTAATTTTGTACGATATTTGTTTAAATTGTTTTTTTCAGTTTCTCAATAATTTTACTATTCGAAATCATCTCTTTATTATTGTGAAAAAAAAGTAGACAATCTTTTGGCCGAGTTAATTAAAGCCTATAAGTACGAGTAGACATCAAACTTAATAACTACGCATCGTTTGAAAGCCTTAAAAATTTTCGCTAAGGAATAAAAGCCACTAAGCACTTAAATTAAGATCTGTGATAATCGGTCGAAAATTGACTAAGTTTACCTAAAAAATGCCTAGTGACTCGCGTCTTGAAAAAGTTCAAATAATATTTGGGATTAAAAGTGATCTGTCTTGAAACTCGTAACATCAATGACGCATTATATTTCAAGAACTTAACATTCGCAAACAACCATCACTTAATCCGTAGTTTAAACTAATATTTAGGTCGTTAAATTGAGCATTATGTAAGACATTAAATGTGTGATTAGAACAGGTTTTAAGCTTTTAGAAAGCACAGCGAGCTGAGCGACCGAAGCTTTCTTGGTATTAACTTAGTTGCAGTAGAGCTCCTTGTGACAGAGTTCGTCCAGGGAAGTACTGCCACCTTACCTATTTCTGCCGCCTAGTAATGTGAGCACTACGGCGTTCAAGTTTGGAAGAGTAAAGGTGTTGGTGAAATTACAGGCATATGAGACTTGTCAACTTATCTATCAGAGTGACGGGCGCAGTAAGGTCTTTGCGATTTAAAGCTCCGAGTACGAATGCAACTGTTATGGATAGGCGTGTTGCTTACCATCAGGCGCAAGACTAGTTCGTCCCGTCACACGGAAAACAATCGGCGAATTAGCGCCAATTGGCATACCTTTTCACCACGTTGGCAAGCATTTTATTGTATTCCATCGATATGATAAGAAAAAAGATGATTTGTTTTATTATATTTTTTTTCCCCTTTTTGTTTTGTATTGTTTATTATGAACCTTGAAGGTAATTCAGCTCACTGCAAGTTGTGTTCTATCTGTAAATTGTTGAACATCTAGTCTGACTTTATACTTTACTTTTACTGTTGACGTGCCTTAATAAATAAAGATATTCGTATTTTTTTTACAAAATCAAGTGACGGGACAAAAATGTCGTGTGATGGTAAGCTACACGCCTGTCCATAACAGTTAGCGCCCAGATACACGAGGAGAAAGTTTACGCGCGGCCGCCACGCGGTCGAAGAGACAAAAGACAATCTAGTGCTTTCCAGCTAAAAGATAAATAAATAGAGCGTATTTGGCCATGACAGTTCGGTCTCTGACACGCGGTCGCTGGGCGGCGGTCACCGCAGACTCTGCTCTTCGACTTCGGGGTGAGCGCCATGAGATTCGTGTAGTATAAACGCGCCCTTACAGTGCCACATATATCATAGCTTTAAGTTGAAAAGATCTCTAAGTATTGTGTCACGTTCGAAAACATTTCCATATTATTTACAGTTACTGTAAAGGCTTACAAATTCGATTTGAATTTTCATTGTATCAATTATAGACTGACGCCAAAAGCGCCACCAATTTTGGATTCAAAACTAAATGTAAATTTTCGTGTTTATTTAACTGAAGAGGAAAAGGTTCAATCAAAGGTCACACAGATTTAATGTGTTTTAGTATTTTTATCTTATCCAATTATGGATAACACCTAAGCAAAGTTTTCGGGTCCGTTCGTCATGCCCCCGTGATGTAGGCCCCCGATTTGGGTTAGGTATGATAAATGTAATTCAAAGTAATTCAACTGCCTCCGTGGCCGAACGGTTACCATGCCAGACTGACACGTATTGTTAGTATGGTTATTTTTCTCTCGTGATTTTGGGTGCAATTCGTGGTTGACTATGTCTGTGTCTATGGCACCCGCGACACAGGGTTTCCCTAGTGCGGGGCTATGTTGAGTGTGTGCGTTATTATATTATTATTAAGAGGGAGCAGAGGAAAAATTCCTAATCTTCGATTTGATTTTATAGGGGTATACCCACTTTAAAGTTAAAAATAAAATATTGTATGAGTAACTACACGATATATTCAAGCATAGATATTAATCAGAAACATAAAACAATAAAGTTTCATCGATAAATAAAAATCACGAAATGACCTGTAATTTTCACATTTTTTCGATTTATCCTCGAAATGCTACAGGTTATTAGGACAAAAATTAGATAATTAATTATATTCGACAACTCGATCGGCAACTGTCACTACGGATTTCTTTTAATACCTTTAGTTTTAGAGTTATTCCGCTGAAACGAATTTGGTACTTTTAATGTGCAAAATTCAACATCTCCTGTCGCATGTCACGCGAACTGCAGGCATATATTTGTTTCACAAATTTGGGAGGAGCCAACGTCAAAACTTTTTTGGCATGAGAGCTCTTAAAGCTATTTTTTAATAAAAAAGAACTAGCAAACACAAAAATGCTTTTATAAAAACAAAAATAATTGATAGGTTTATTAAATAAATTATTAAATAAGGTTTTATTAAATAAATTAGTCACTACGAAAATAATTTGAAATAATATGAACTTAAAATAATTTTTTTTTGTACACTTGATCAAAGAAGTGCAAGTCACAATTATTTAAATCCTTTATTTATACAGTAACCACAAGACTATCAAAATAACTCTTTAAATCAAAATAAATTTTCATTCATAATCAACCAATCTAACAAAATTAGTAATTCAATAAAAAATATCTAAGTATGTACATATCAGTTTTAACTAGTAACAGTTATAATTATGAAATTAGAGAAAAGTAATTGAGTTTTCATACTAATAATCGTTAGGTTAGGTTATTATTAAATTCTGAAACATTTTAGTTGTTAACAGTAGTTAATGCAAAATAGATATCTATCTGACAAAAAAAATGTTGATCCAAAATTTATTAAAATCGGGGGTATACACTACGGGGGCATAATAAACCGGGGGCATAACGAATGGACACAAATTTTCACCAACATCAACATATTGGTTTTTATTTATAAAAAGAAGTCTGCGGTAGTTCTTGAAAGACACGTATCGTATTTTATACGCAAGAGACGTCAACAATTCAGAAAGCGCGCATGCAAGGTAAGCAGCTTTAGTTTCAAAAAACATCGGCTTTATATCAGTTTTATAGCAGCACACAGACCTTTGTTTATATTTGTGTGTCTAGAGCAGAATTGAAGACCATAAAACTTGGAAAATGCTTTTCCCTTTTATATTTTATGATGATTTATTTTCTAGGATCCTATACGAAATACCAAAACGAGAAGGTACGTTACGAAGTTATGATATTGGGTGTGGTATATAGGTTATTCGGTAACGTCAAAGTCTAATAAAAATGGATCGTAGGTAGTCACTGTCCATGATTTTACCGATCACCTCAAAGAGACTCGTCCTTGGTAAATCAGACGCGTCCATAGCGGTGCAAGTATCATATTCATAGCCAAAAATGAGCCTGTTGGTGTTAATTTAGTTATTTTTCTTTTTTATAATACTAAGTGATGGAACGAACAAGTTGTGCGCCTGGTGGACGTGATTGTCAGAGATTCTTTAGGCTCACGCAACCTTTGCTCCAAATGTCCCAAATATTAATTAATTTTTTATTTATCGTTGAACCAAATGAAAATGAAAAAGATTTTCAGTATCTTGCTGTTTGGTACGGAGTGTTGGACCTTGAAATGAATGAAATGTGGCTGTAAAGACGTATGCTTGGCATGTCGTGGGTACACAAGGTCACAAATGTTGAGGTTTTACGTCGAATGGGAAAAAAGTTGGAAATACTCAGAACTGTAAAGGAAAGGAAGCTGCAGTATTTTGGCCATGTAATGAGGGGTAATAGGTACTGGACTCTTCAACTAATAATGCAGGGAAAAATACAAGGAAAGCGTAGTTGTGGCAGAAGGAAAACCTCGTGGTTGTAGCATCTTCAAAATCAAAATCAAAATAATCTTTATTTCATAGGTAAGCATTATTACACTTGAAATCGGCACATTGGTCAAACTCTATCGCTCATTCGTAAGGCAGATTTCCCTGAAAAGAATGAGTGAGAAACTCTAGGGGTTGCTCTTTGTAAATAATGTTTGTATACATTCAACATTTACAATATTATATCTTTTTTGTTTTGAAACATCAGAGATCGAGAATACCTCGACGCAAAAGTTGTACATAGTTGTATTATACGTTTAGTATAAAGTTTTTGTTTCACTATAGTTTTAAACCTCGTGAAAGGCCAATTTTGTATATCAATCGGTACTTGCTATAGAAACGCATACATTGCCCCTTAAATGAGTTTGTGACTTTGTGAAGACGACTATTAAGAACAGCTAGTTTATTTTTACTCCTCGTGTTAATGTTACGTCTGTCACTATTTTTCATGAAGAAATTAATATTCCCCTTAACATAAATTACATTTTCTTCAATGTACTGAGAGGCTAGTGTAAGAATGTTAATTTTCTTAAACTTATCTCTCAAAGGTACTCTGGGGTCGATTGTAAATTGCCCTAACCACATGTTTCTGCAGGACAAAGATTCTATTGATATCGGCGTCATTACCCCAAAGCAAAGTGCCGTATGTCATTAGACTGTGAAAGTAGCTGAAGTAAACCAATCTAGCGGTTTCGACGTCTAAAACTTTCCGTATTTTTTAATCGCGTACACTGCAGAGCCGAGCCGTTTTGATAACTTACTTCTTAGCAGAAGGTTCCGCCTTAGTACACGTTCTCCCTGCCCTGATGGTCGCCCACCTTGGTAGAGAAGCGGCACACCAAGAAGGAGTTAAATCAAAACCGCGTTTTCACCTGTGCAAGTGAAACTGTATAACTCCTATTTTTGAGCATAAAAAGTTATCGAACACTTTATTTAGTGGAATCTGTAATCTCACCTCTCAAAGGTTGTTATTTTCCAGATGTGGCGTTTTCGTGTTATATAAGAGTGCAGTTTCTTTTTTTCGTTAACACTGGGACATCCCACTTCTGTAGATTATATAATCATTACTATATTGACAATTTGAAATAAATTTATTAATTTAATATTATAATAGTTCCGTCCCTCTAGTGCCCGTCCCGTATCTTCGCACATGGGATCTGGAAACATTACATGCAGTGGCTTCTTTAAATCAAACCCTTGCTTATCTGAATTTACACAGGATGTAACAAAAGGTCTACGCATATTTTAGCTGGTAATATACTTACAAATAACTTCAGAATGCGTAATAAAATATTTTGACCCTAATACAGATCGTGTGCGTCTAATTAGACATTTCTGTAAGGAGAATTTATCATTTGAGTATTTACGTGGTGTTTTTAGAAAACCAAATGAAGTGGAAATATGCAAAGAAAATTCAAGAAAATTTAAAACAAAGAGAGAAGTTATAGTTATGACTTTTTTTTAATAAAACCGACCTCACAAGTTCGTGGAATTACATCTATTTGCCAAGTTTTACTGAAATCGTGCAAAAAAAGGAAAGTGTGCAAAACCGTTTAAAAAAAACTAATTTGCGACCGTTAGAGGGGTAACACACGGTGACTTTGCAGCGATGTGAACGCACGTTCGTGAAACACGCGATTGCATCGATTTGTAGGCGACTGCAAAGATACATATGCACAGTAGCATCAATGCAATCGCCTATAAAATCCCAAGTGTAGGGATGCAATCGCGCGTTTGTATTCATGCAGTTGCGCGA
Source organism: Hyposmocoma kahamanoa (assembly GCF_003589595.1). Taxonomy (NCBI): domain Eukaryota; kingdom Metazoa; phylum Arthropoda; class Insecta; order Lepidoptera; family Cosmopterigidae; genus Hyposmocoma; species Hyposmocoma kahamanoa. The sequence continues at coordinate 7,757,786 of NW_020653993.1, forward strand.
CTGCTTCCCGGTTGGCATCGCCGCTAAAAGTCGCCCTGTGTAATTGTTCTTAGAGGTGGAATACTTAGATACCTTCTTTCCAACGAAAAAGAACCACCGTAACATATAAAAAAAATATACACAATAGAAACAAGACCCTACACATTTTTTTAAAGTTAAAATTCAGGCATTTCCCTTTGGATCTCCGAATTTCTTGTTAATGGAAGTAGATGCCAGACTGACTAGAAGGCTTCAACAGGACGAACTGGAAGCTCTTTAGTGAAGAGCTTTGTCTGTGATTAAGTTATAATTATTAGTCTTAAGTCCTGTTTCTGTAATATTCTCCCTATTACACCATATGTATTGTAAATTTCCTTGTATACTTGTTAAATAACCGAACCACCAACTGTCATGCTCTCTTTCATAGCTCCTTGTGAAAGGGAATTACTGCCACCTTACTTATTTCCGCCGCCAAGCAGTAATGTGAGCATTACTGCGTTCCTGCTTAGAAGGGTAAGGGCTCTGATGAAATTACAGGCACGTGGGACTTGTTATCTTATGCCTAAGGGTGACGGATGTACTAACCGACGGATCCCAATAGTTTTTGGTGCTGTCGTCCTATTATTATTGTAATCCCCTGTGACGGTGTGACCTCCTTATACCGTCATCCCACCTTTTTGTATCGCCTCTCTCCATTCGCATCGTATCGTTTTTTCTTCTTCTACTCATATTTAAATTTAAAATTGTTCCATTTTACCTCGCATTCTGATTTTGTTTCTTTCCATCGTCACTCTCTGCGCGACCGCGGTAGCGAATAGACCAATATTTATCTTTTTGAATCGTTTACTAGCCATATTTATACAGTTTACATTTTAAAGTATATTTGTTAAAACCGAATAAATAAACCGATTAAATATCTATAAACTGGACTTTCAACGTTTGAATTGCTAAATTTACTAAATAAGATGTTGGAGGCTGCGAGGCTGCGGAGGCTATTACTGCTATCCAGGCTACACACCTTTACAATCCACCAGAACGCCCCAGCACCAGCAGCACCTCCACACCCCTAGGTGGTCGGTATATCGTGACTCGCGCGCCACATGCAGCGTTTTGACCTCTTAAATGTGACTCGTCCACAAAATGTCGATAGCAATGTATTATGCAAGACAAGCGTGGCTGGGAGAGTTGGAAGTATCGTAGAACGTATCTCAATCAAGACTGAGGATGTTTTTAGCAAAAGCCAGCTTAGGAGTACCCATCCGAATGAAATTAATAATAATAAACCTAGTATGATTAAAAAATGAAATTTCAATCGCTGTTCTGTTGATATTCGGTTCTGTTGGTTAATGACCCGACCACTGCTCTAGGCACAGAAGAGAACAAAAGCACAAAGCTGTAGGTTGAAGTTCATGCGTTTGCGTCCTTAGTTTTTTTCGTCTGCTCGGGCACCAAAGCTCTCGCCACTCATGCTTCCAAAGATTTGTGAAGGTTCCATATTATTCAAATGTTATCTGTCTTTTTGAAGACGGAGTAAAATTACATTTGCGGGGTTGTCAGTTTTCAAAAATTTTTAAATATTATGTAGTTATTATCGACAGTTTTGTCGATTACAAAAGCACGTAAAATTATGCCAAACATTGTATCTGAGTTGTGAAAGTTACGAGTACGATGTTCTAATGATGACTCAGTGCAACTACAGGTTCAAGGTGTATTCATAGTGGAGTGAAAATTCAAAGAAATTATATTTTAAAAGATTAAGGTTAACGGATAAAAATAAACTTAATGGTCGGAAATTAAAATAAATTGATTAATAATAAATAATAATAAAAAATATATTTCAATCAGTATCTGTGGAATCTTCGTTCGTATTTATTATAAAAAAATTTTCTTCTGTGAGTTCCATGACGTCATCCAAATTTCATATGGCATTTTCTTCTTTTATGACGTGGTCACAGCATTTATTTCATCGATTAGCGTATATTAACTGTATTGCGTCTTAAAATACTTTTTTAATGTCATTCATCTTGAATGTTGTGTGTTGCTTTAACTAGTCACTGTGAATTTGACTTTTTAATTTTATGTGACCTGATTGGTTACGGGGAGTAGCTAGGACGATGATTCACTGCGTTCTTAACGCGAACGTACTATAATTGCGTTATTGTATTTTTTAATCTTATTTTGACAGTCGGCCTTCAAGTATCGAAATAAATTTCTATTCATACCCACCATTGACTTACAAATAAATGGACGACGGGTCTAATACAAAAACCACGAAAAAAATGTCCCAAGTCAACCTATTCGAAATTTAAATTGTAATGTCATCGCAGTTTCGCGCTGTCAGTCGAACAAATGAAGACTAAAGCGGAGTGTCGCACTCTGTATACGATTTTAGCGCCTTACAAGTGCGGACACTTTTTAGCGCGGACCCGACGTCCATATAATTGTAATTCAATGATACCCACACATTTTAATCTGAGCAGATTTGATTATCTACGAGCATATTGAATGAAACTGAAAAACTTTACACTGAGTTCTAAATGCAGTGTATGTACTCGTATATATCAACTTACAAAACTTGACAATTCAAATGAACTTGCCGATAGATAGATAAGCCGATGGTGATTTAAATGAAACAACTTCGGTTATTTGTTGCATAAACGTGACCAACATTCCGTCGGTCGATAATCGATGGAATACTTATCGACTTCAAACACTAGCTGTTGCAAGCGGGCAATACTTTTGTGCAATGAACTGTCATTTTACTCCATCTTAAAAAAATACAGACTATAGGTAAGTGCCACTACCCTCTGTTTTCCGGGCCTAATTTCTTTTTTCAATTTCAATTTTTTTTTTTCAAACAAGCTTCACGGCTGACTGAGATGGTATTTGTCATCAAACAGTTGTCTGATATTAATGCAAACAACCCTATTCTGATCTATAGTTACAAAAAATAATTTACCTGTGTAATAAAACTATTTTGTGCAATAAACTTCTATAAGCAACTTGCTAATTTTGTAGTTCCATAAGAAACCGCTAGATGCATTGACCCATTTTATTTAAATTTTGATTGCTACTACGATCGATTATTTTTATCTCAGGATCTTACAGGTGGCGCTACGGAAAAAGCTTTTAAAACAAAAAAAAAAGATTTGCAGCAAACACCCACAAGAATTCGAAACGTCTAATTCCCTAGCTTGATTCATTCCGTAGCGACATACCGCATACCGCATTAGAGCAAAATATCGATGGTTCAAATCCAGCTACATCAAAGGAATTTTTTCTTTGAGTTTGTTTGAAGTTTTTTATTATTATTATACCTCCAATGATCGATAATACGCCAACTTTATTTTTTGGTAATTTTCTGTTACTTTTGTAAACAGCCATATTTATTTACTATTATTATTCTCCTCGAATTTTATAAAAAAATAATTAAGGAAAAAAAAATAAAATTAAAAAAATTACCAATTTTGCGAAAAAAAGAAACAAAAAAGAAAATTAAAACATTGGTACACACATCGACTTATTTCTAGGAGTCGAGTCCTGGATGAACGACCGGACTTAAAAGACTGAAATCGGAGACGTCATCCAAACATCACAAAACCCACCTCACCCTTAATTTTGAATGTACAAAAATCATTACACAAAACCAATATACAAAAAACAAATACATGCGACTTATATTTAGAAAAAATAGTTTCATTAGCCTAGCAATGGCGAAATCCTAAGAACTTAGCTGAAACATGTTAGAACGTTTTGTTACATCTCGTGTAGGCAGAGATCGTTATAAAATAAAAGTAAAAGTCAATAAAAATAGTAACAAATACATTTCGCTCGCCTAAAGCTTGATTGAAGAGTTTCCTTTTGAGAAACGTGAGAACTTTCCCGACTCACCGAGGACCTTTTAATACTCTGAAAAGTGATATTTTTTAACTTGCCACTTGAATATGGAGTTTTAAATAAGAAATGGATTTCTGTTTTTTAATTGAGCATGATTTACCGCTGTTCTTTTGAATGGTATCATGTTTTAAAAATGTTTAGGATTTTAGAATAATTGATTTTTTTATATTTTAAAATTTATTAAGATCTGAAGGTTGATGATAGGATGGTTTCGTTTTTTTTTTACTTGCTTGCTCACCTATCCCACAGCTCTCCACGAGTTATAGTAGGCAAAATTTGTTCATATTATAGCTATAACGTTCACCAATTACATTACACATGCAAATGCATACGCATTTGCATACAATTACATATGCAAATGCGTATGTTGCTTCGTGACCTTACTTAGGGTCCTAACTGAAAATCAGTGCTGGGAACGCATTGTGTGTTCCAGCAAATACTGAGGTAATGACCCTTTTGTTACCGCAGCTGGCACCACACAAAGTATCTTTATACGTAGTGTCTTATATTTAATGAAATAACCTGTGGTGTAATTTAGTTTTCGTTTTGTTTGTGATTTTGTTACGTAATTATTTATTTGTGTCTCAAGTATGAATGTTCTTTTTTATTATGTTTTGTTTATTTTTCTTTTTTTCTGTTTTTTCTTGTATAATGTTTTTCTTATTTTTATTTATTTTTTTCACTGTGTTGTTTATTTCTTTTGTTTTTTAGTTTTGATTGTTTTTTTTCTGTGTGGTGTCATTTGTGGTGTGCAAATAAATGAATTTTCTTTCTTTCAAATTTAAATCAAAAAGGTAGAATTCCTTTACACTTTTCTGTTGAACGCGTAAGAAGGTTCTCAGAACCAAAAGGTCAGTTAGGAGGTCAGGTGCGTTAGGGCATCGTCTGTATTAACAACCAAATGGATTGAACCGTGAATCTCTGGGCAAGCAGCCTTTCTTCCGCTACCTACCGTTGTGTTTTACGATGTGATGTTTTATGATTGGTTATTAAAATGGACCTGATACAGTAAACGCAAAAATTTTATATACCAAGTATTGCAATCCATTTGTTTGAATTAAACTAACTCTGGGATACTAGACGGCGATTTTTCTAATCTACACAAATAATCTGTCTAAATAAATCTCTTCTTCTTTATCTATTTATAGTATAGCTCTAGTCCGTGTAGTTCCCTTTAAGCCTCTATCGTGTAACCTCATTTCTAGACCTCTTTATATGGCGTCACAATTTCCTTCCCCTTTATCGGGTCTATGTAGGTCCCACAAGGCCCCTTATGATATATTATAATAATATGTTCGCTTGCCGCAATTCTCTATAGTATTTCCATGGCTTTCTAGAATATTAGATTTAGATTCGCATCCATTTATTTCTCAAGTATATATTACAGTATAAATTGTACTACATATCAAAATATAAGAAATTATATTGAGATCGTCAAACTAAAATCAAAATCATAAGCAAAATACACAACAATTAGAAAATTAACGATTCATTAAATAATATTGTTGTCGTTAAATTACATATCAAGCATCATTCTCAATCAAGGATCATCATAAGCTTCCTAGTGAATTAGATGCTTCTAGTTCAAAGAAAATAGATTATGGTTTAAAAAACCAAAGACGTATCTGTCGCGGAAAATTGACATATCGTTGACTATTTCAACGTCGTAATGTGATTATTCTAAGCAATGAAAAACGCGGTGTCCCATTCACAACAGAAATTGGCATTTTCTGAATAAATCTCAGTAATAGTCGAATAAGGGACTATTTTGGATTGGGGCACTAATCTTGACAAGCAACGATTTACAGGACCTAACCCATGTTCTTTCTGCACTTCTTCCTTATTCCTTCTATGATGTTTTAAATAAAAGGTCCTATGATGCTCAATATTCTCGTACCTCAAATTCTCTACAGTGTTTATCTAACTTGGTTTCCCTTCAGCACTTCCCTAAACAAGAAGCATTTCTAGATTACCTAAAAAACCTATACAAAGTTTCTTGTCCATTCTCAACGCAAGCTTCCGAGTGCACAATCAGGAAAAATATAATACTAAACAAAAAGGTCACGCACCAAGACACTTAAATCCATTCAATCGAAATTACGGAGCCATAACTGGGAAAAGAATGGACAACAGAGTTACAGACTAATAAAGTTTTTATACCTCCAATTTATTTACAACTAGCAGTTTCCTCCGTTTTCGTTCGCAATATTTACCCTTACGACAAAAAGTGATGCTTTGAAGTATAAGTGAGTTAATCTGTTTGTGACTTCGTATTACCAAAAAAAAGTCTATATTGTTGGTAATCGAGTCAATCCTTTACAGAGACCCTATTGCTATTGGGGTGTTTTTCCAATACCCGGATATCTGATATCGCGCCGAAATTCATACAAATAGGATGTCTGAAAGTATTCCATAAGCAAGTACTATTACTATATATTTTCTAGAGTCCATACCCTGCTATATTTTAGTTTCGTTATAAGTTTACTCTACGCTTGTTCTAGTGCATTTTTTTCTTTTACAACTTGACACCTGGAAATAAAGGTTCGTTCATTTTAGTACGAATCGATACATCGGAGCGGCAATAAACAGATATCGGAATACTCAGCAGTGAAATGCCTTTGAGGGTTCTTTGAAACTTCTGGGAGCTCTTTTTACGAGAAATTATAGTTTATTTAGCTTAGATCAAGAGTTTCTTTGTTTTTTATATGGAAATTAACCAAAAAAATGTTTATGATGCCGTGTTTCCTGAGCCATCATAATTAATAATTTGAAAATGATAAACCGAAGCCGCCATTTTGACTTCTACTCGTATGCTCACGCTTTGGTTCTTCGCCCCGAGCGCTTTTCTGTCAGTTTCGAAATTGTAAGTGTAAATATTTAAAGGTTATAAAGAAGTATTTATTCAACCAGCACATCTCGCTTAATTCTACATTTGATTATTAATAATTTTAGAAATATATAGAAAGAAAGAAAGAAAACTGTTTGTTGCACAAGCACAGACACGCATATAAATAAAACAATAATAATAATAATATTAAAAATAGAAAATATATAAAAACAATTGACAAAATTATGCAGTAGCTAATTGGTACAATCGGGACTTGCTCAGTTTTAGCCACAATCGGATTTTCATAAGACCATGTCGTGGCGCTGATTTTCAGCAAGCCTGATAGTGAGCCAATGACAACAATTAATATATAAACAGATAAGCAAACTGACATTAAAACATACAGACACATCTTTATTTAATATAACATACACACAGAGAGAAAGAATACCAGAAATGCGAGGGTAGTTTTATAGCATTTAAGCAATGGAGCCGACAGCGGAATGTGCGTAAAATCTTCGGCCGCAGAACGATGGGAAAATATTGCTTGCTAACGCTGTTTAATGGTATATTTTATTACTGTGGTGAGCGTGACTTACGTATGCGATATCGTATATAGGATACCTTTGAAAGCACCGTTCATTTCATATTGGCCCTTCGAATAAACATCAATTTCCTGAGTAATCATCTTATACAATAATAAATAGAATTGTTAATTTTGTTGCCTTATTTTTTTATCATCCCAAGCCATGGGACGAACAAGTCGCGCCCCGATAACGGTTGCAATGCCACTCAAGGGGTACTGCCAATTACGCTCGTCACCCTAAGACATAAGTGGATAAGTTCCATGTGCCTGCAATTTCACCAGCACCCTTAGGCTGCCTTTCCATCAGAGATGTACGACGTAGCGAGGCGGTGCGCGAGGAAAAAATCCACCAATAGGATTATTTCATTTTCCTAACTAAGGGAGGCTCTTAGCGCAGCACCACTGGAAAAGGATTAACGGAACTAAGTATGTACATACAAAATGGCTGAAAAGGGATGCGGGTGAGGCCCATTTTACTTAACTGACACTGACACGTCGTCAGCGCTCACCCTACCACACCGTACCTCGCCCGCGCAGAGCTGAAAAAACTCTGGAACGCATACTCGCACCGCGCCGCTGTATATCTTGTCATCGCCATTAAGAAATAATAATATTTTAGTGTACATGAACATGTCAGCTGCTATATAACCTGTGTTTTTAACCGACTTCAAAAAAAGGAGAAAATTGAGAAAATGAGAAGGGGGTTAATGGATATGATTTTTTCATCCATAAATATATTAATATATACCAATTTCAACGTATTTGCAAAACAAAATTATAGTTAATTATAGTTTTTTTTTTGCAAATGTTAAAATATTAGTACACTACAGATAACAGATACTGGTTACGCTATTATTTTTAGTATGCAACTTCTAGGCCGATTGTACATCCACTCGACCAGTACTAGAGAATTCTTTGTAATAAGAGACAAAGAAAACATCGCAAATTGAAGACTAACATTTACGTTCTGCGGAGAACAGCCGCGCTCAGATTTTGTAGCTACAAAGTATGAGCGGTAGCGGGAGCGGATTCTTAAACGTTAAAATACGACACTATTCATTGTTTAGATTACCTATCCTCAACCTTTTAATACTTCCGGCCAACGTTATGTTTGCTATGTTATATGGACCGCAACATTTTTGGGTTACGACCTTTTTTTACGTCATCCATTCAATTAGTCACGAAAAAATTTTTAACCAACTTCAAGAAAAGGCAGGACGTTCTCTAATCAAATGTATTTATTTGTGTATGTTACCCGATTACTATGACATTTGTGAACTGATTTTTTTGTTGGAAACGGGGTATCTCAGCAGTGGTTCCATTTAATTTGGAAAAAATATTCCACCTTGCCACCCTTAGAGGTGGAATACTTTTCCAAATTGAAATTTGGGGATAAATCCGGTTTATTGGAGTTCACCCACTTTCCGTTAACCGATTTCAATAAAAGTAGGTTCATAGATGTAAGAAATGCAACCATTTTTCGGAATTAAATCGCGCATTTTTGTTTTTTTTTTTAAACAAACCAACGTTTGAGTTTGAGGTTGATTGTTTTAGGAATAAAATTATAATTATTCCTCGTATTAATATTATGTTTACCACTATTTTTATTAAAAAAAATTCTTTGTTGAATTGATATTCAATTATTAATAAAAAGATCGAACACGCAGAAAAACATCTTCCGATCCAGCCGGATTCGAAGTGACGTCTTCTAGCATACCGTGTCAGACGCTACACCAACTAAGTCACGGAAGGAACCAGCGGACCTCACGAATTTTACTATGTGCGTGTGTCGTATCTTTGTATTTGGTTTTTCAACGACTTTTTAGCCGTAGCGCCACCTATGAGAAATGTATGATATTTTGCCACCCAATTAGATACCTTTACAGCTACCAGTCCCGGCTAGAGATGTCGCTATTCATTGTATTTAAATTTTTATTGAATTGATATTCAATTATTTTTATGCGAAATTACTCCCTTGTTTGTTATAATTCCATTCCTGTTTCCATTCTCCCCATTCTCTCGAAAGGCCTAGAATACATCGTCCATAAACAACTTATTCTCACCTCACCTCCAATAACCTTTTATATCCGTTTCAATCTGGCTTCCGTCCATCTCACTCTATATATATATACGTTCAATATTTTACGTGTTTATAATACTTATGTAAGTGGTATCTTTTATTTATTTTTATTTTTTATTATTTATTTTCTATTTACATGCTAAGTTTATGTATAGCTTATTAGTTTTCTCCATCCTTTTTACTTGTACAGTGTTGCCCGCTTATGAACTTTGTTCTCACTGCCTTGGGTTGGCTGGAAGAGATCTCTTTTAGAGATAAGTCCATCTTTGCTCACTTTTTCTATAATTAAGTTTTACAATAAAGAATATATAATTATTAATACAAACATTTAACACTTAGAAAAAATCCTTCGTATTCTAAAAAAATTCTAAGTCTTCGACTTTTCTATTAATAATTTATAACAAGTACTAAATTTTTCTTAACATAAATTACATTTTCATAAACGCACTACTACGAAAACAATCTGGGACCTTGAATTGTTATAAACTCCCAATCAATCAAGTACAGGGTCGTGATCACTTGACGTGGCCTCATCCAAGATGGCGATAATTATAGTCTATTAATACAAGAGAACTTGGTATGCATATAGAGATCTAAGATATCTCAGCTGGGAAACTTAATACCGCACAAAGGACAAAATATAATAAAACAAGTAGGTATAGTGACTTCAAACAAACGTAACAGCACGGCTTGTGTATGTGCATCCATAATTCAAAGATTACCGTACATCGAAATAAATACTCTTGGGATGTTATCTGACCTACTATTTTTACATGGTTATACTAAATAATACAATGAAATGTTGCAATATTCTGAATTAAATATAAAAAATCTTCTTCTTAATCGCTTCCTCACTGCTGAGGATCGTGACTCCACTTCATCCTGCCAACCGTTTGCCTCTATCGGTTGCACTCAGTCTCATGATATAGTGCGGCGCTGACAGGTATCTCCAGTTGCTCGGAGATTTGATCCGACTAACTTTTGGGAGTCCTGCCCCTAGCTCGCTTTCCCTCCACCTTCCCTGTCACCATCAAACGTTCCAGGTTATCAGCATCTCTACGTGTCACTCGACCAAAATAGCGTATCACACGCTGCATACAAGTTGAAGACAGACGCTGTGCATTTTTTATCTTGAGGTCCTCAAGTACAGAGACATTGGTGCGGCGGGCGATCCACGGTACTCTTGACGTTCTGCACCAGCACTACATTTCAAAGGCGTCAATTCTTTGATTGTTGGCGGCTTTCAGTGTCCATGTCTCTGCATATAGAGAGATGGAGAAGAAAAGATAAAAAATAACATACCTCATAAGTACTCCCGTCATAAAATAATTAATGTACCACGATGCCGGACTAACCTAGCTCTACATAGTCCACTACCTAGATTATCATTTATTTACAATCAAATTAACACTCTAATAAATATAGTGTCGGGGATGATGCGAATCCGCGTATGTAAAAAGCGCGTATCTGCACTAAGCCAAACTTCACAGGAGAGTGATTTAACGTTATTACTTTTGTAACAAACCTACTTTATGTAATAGACGGTCTTAAGCCAGATTGTTCACTTTTAGTTCTCTAAGTATCCGCTAGATGGCATTGACCCATTTGGCGTTATATCTGAATCGCGGTGTTAAGATTTTCCCTCGAATGGTGACTACTCGAGCACAATTGTGTAATGTGAAGAGAAATCTGAGAAGTGAGAATACAGGGAGCTCAGTAAGGCACCAGGAGTTGAGTCCCTTCTTGGGAACTGCTACCCGGATCTTCTGATATTCCGTACGGCACATATAGGGTGAAAGATTATTGCCCATCATATAGGGTGAAAAACCTCATCTCGCTAAACGGTTTCCAGGAATGAGTCCCTTCTTGGGAACAACTGCCCGGACCTTCCACATAAAGGGTGAAATTGTATTGGCGACATACAAGGTGACAATAAAAATCTTCCGAACCAGTTGAAGTTTAACTTGGTTTGTTTTGGTAACCTCATCCAACGGAAGAAAGAACCTCCCTCCTTTATACTTTGTTATTTCAATGGCTACGACTTTCATTTTTGCATTTTAAGCATTAATTCAAACCAAAGCATTAATTAAGACAAACCTATGTAGGTTTAAGAGTGTGAAGACTAAATGTTTTTTGTCTTTGAAAAATAAAAAATAAAATCTCAAAATTTATGTTGTCTACGGACTGATAACAATAGATTCCCGTAAATGACTCTAATTTGGTTGTCATTTTTACGCGGATTTAATTTGGCCACTAAGTTACCGAAATGGAAACTCATAATCAAATACTATTTACGCGTAACTACACTATCCCCGACGGTAGACAAATTTCATTCCTCCCGTAATGTTTTCAAAAATAACATTCTCGAATAGCTTCCCCAGTAATTTCAAAAGTTCTTTGTTGTTCTCATTGTTGCTTATGTATTAAATATTGTGTACGTCTGTAATAGGCAGACGTATAAGTAAATATAAACTGTTTTTTAAGAGTATAATATGTACCACTGTTGATGCACCTTATCTATAAGATAAAATAAAAAAATAGTAGCATTAGAGCTTATAATAAAACAACGATATTGTGCAATGTCACAGAAAGAAGTGAACGAATATATTAAACCATAAATTAGTAATTACACTGTAACTTACTAGTAACTGCACTAAGCATGCAATCATACATTGTTGATATATTTTCAACACCCTGACTATATCTAACAAATTGGATATACATCATATCAATCATTAAACATTCTGAATACTTAACGCTTTCAAAAAATGTAATGTTTAAACGTACATAAAGTCTCAGTAAATAAGTCAGCGGATATCTCAGCTGTAGGCAAATATTTATTAACACAATCTCTACAAAAATGGTATCGAATATCAATATGCTTAGTTCTTTTGTGAAACACTGGAGTTGCAGTTAGCTTTTGTGCACTCTGATTATCATTAAAACGATAAATAGTAGGTATACATTTTGTTATCTATACTGTAACTTTCTTAAATAAATAGCCTTTTTACAAGCTTCAGATATTGCTTTGTACTCTGCTACGCTACTAGACAGATCAATACTTTTCTGTTTTTCAGTTTCCCAAGAAATTACACGGCCAGATAATGTAAAACAGAGTCCAGTGTACGACCTCCTATTAATAATATTACCACCTCAATCTGCATCAACAAACCCCTTTATCAGCAAATTCCCATTAGTAGTATACTTTAAGCCATAATGTTTAGTCTCATTTAATTATCTTAATATTCGTTTAACATATGAACGATGTTTTTTTTTGTACAACAGTTATTAAATTAGCTCAAGGAACCTACTGCATATGCAATATATATATATTTTCAATGGAGCTTGTGAAAGAGTTCGTCCAGGAACGTATTCGTATAAGTAATGTCAGCATTACTGCGTTCCCGTTTGGAAGGTTCAAAAATCTCTCACTAGGTGCCATCCAGTACAAAGATCTTTAACAAAACCACATAGGAGAATTTCGACAACTCGATAATATGACCCGTAGCTCAGTAAAGTTGGTAAGAGCATATAACGGCGCAGTATGGTCGTTTGTTCAAAGCCTATTTTCTATATGTTCAATCTTTGTATTAATAATAATCATAATAAAAACCAGGGGAGTTATTCTGAGAGTCTTTCTCCTGGACGCGAATAACTGATCTGGACGTCTTTAAACAGGTTTCGGACTCGGGTGTGACCTCCTTACATCGTCATCCCATCTTTTTATCGCGTTTCTCCGGTTCCTGGCTACACATATTTAAATTTAAATTTTGAATTATCATAGTTATTTTGCCTCGCATTCTGATTTTCTTTCGTTCCATCATCACTTCCTGCTCGATCGCGGCAGCGAACGCGTCTTCTCTTCTTGCTTTTTTGAGCAGTTTACCAGTTACTAAAAATCTCTTGTACGATAAACATTTTTAAAGATCATAAATATTGTTAAAACCGGAAAAAATATTTATAAATCTGGATTTATTACCACTAGTTCTCTACCCTTTTGAATTTTGAACTTTAAACTACCAAGTAAGAGGCTGCGGAGGCTGTGGAGGCTACTACTACTCTGCTGGCTACATTACAATCCTACTGAACAGTCTACAGAACTCCACCAGCGCTCTTTCAGAGTGAAGACAATTTGTTAAAGTGGAGATTTTTGGATGGTGCAAACCTGGACAGTTTGGGCGGTGCGACTCAAACGATGACCCACTTCATATCGTGCCCTGCATGCCCTAACACCTGCACGTTTGAGGATTTAATGGCTGCTACTAGTGACGCGGTCGGCGTGGCTGAGTTCTGGGTCACCTCACTTTCCCAAACTCGTATCTTAAAGCACAACGTTACTGAAATGTAAAAAATGGATTGTATATACCAATTTTGCAGGCTGATTTCACATCCATTTCCTTCATATATACACACTGGTTTTTATTTATTCTTGAAGTAATGCATGCAAATTAACACCCTTGATAAGAAATTTAATATAAATAGAAAGTTTTGCCAGCTCCTGAATAACTACTCTTCATAAGATACGAGTTTCAGAAAGTAAGGTATCAATTAGTACAGTGTATGCCATCTATACGGTAAGAAGAAGAAAAGGAGTTACTTCACAAAAAAAAAAAAATATTATTTCTCTCCATTTGTACCACACCCCACGAAGGGTTAAGAGCCACTGAGCACACTCGCAAACCAAATACGTGCCTCGGGGCTACTTTTAATTATCTTGTTGCGAACAATAGAAACGTACGTCTATTCGAAGTTTCAATTGGACACAAACCAAAACCAGTACAAGATACGGGAACTCCCAACCGTATTAGTAATTGATATATGATGTTGAAATCCTAAAATTGATCCTAAATTGGTCGGAATTTCGCCGATGAATGTACTCGTAATACGATGATGTGGTCAACGATGTTACGTATTTGTGTAGTAAATGCCTAGTACAGTATTACAGTATCTTCTCTAGAGTAGCGTAAAGTCTTTGGCTGCTAACAGATAGACTGGACGTTTACAGTTAATACGTGAGTTAATCAACTTCGTTCGCAACTTGCATTAACTTCATGCAGTCGATCTCGGTTGCATGAAGTTGATTACGACTTCATGCATTAACTGAAAACACTCAATCCGTCAACAGCCTTTGTGACCTGGGTCCTTGCGCTGTCGTAGGCAGACATGCAAGGGTTGTCACAACATGGAAAAATATGTGATTATTATTGCAACGTAATAATTTATTAACAACAATTGTTATTTATCAATACACAATATATGTTAAATATTCCTTATATATAGTAATAAAGATTTACAAGTGTTACACGGCCAATATTTACGTGATGCTTTATTTCTACATGTTTTTAATTTTCTATTATCAAATTTAACTCTATAGTGTATTTGCATTCGGATGAACAATTTAATAATAAAAGAATAGGGGAAATTTAAATTCTATTTTACTTAGTAAGTCAAATAATTTTTTTAATTTTTTTTTCCAATATTACGTCCGTGCACATAACAGTTTATGTGCGCCATTACATGCATGCAACGATTTTCGTAGAATCCTTAAACTCCAACACGTCAACCCTTAGCGCTCGATCCGGCAATCTAAGTTTGCAAACACGTGATGCGGCCCGCACCGCTCGACTTCCCGCGAGTACCCCGCCATTGCTTTGAGGAAGTACATTCGTTGCTCAAATGTGTGCCTGACCTTGAAAAGCCCTAATAAAAGTTTTCGGGAAAAAATAAAATAAATGCCGGCTATGCATTCCAATTCCTTTACCATTAGCATCTGGAATGATGACGTAAATCGCATTTTGTGAATGGATGGTAAGTTGTAGTATTAGTTGTCAATAAGGTTGAAAATTCTGGACCTTATAGTGATCGTTTTCGTCTGCGAATTTAAAAAGTAAAAAGTATTTTTTGCTTCGAGATCTTCTTACGAGCTTCGGGATGGTAAAATATATCTTAGAATCCTATAGAATCCCCATGGTATTGAAGTTGCTACATGTATGTTTGAAAAACACAGTAAACATCAATCCCGTCAATATAAGAACCACAAGGATATAAAATTACATCGAGGTATTAGTTTTAGGTATGGCAGTCAAGTGGCAGGAGTGTAACTTTCTACGCACCACTGCTAGGAGATAATAAAACACTTAGTAGCAATAGAGCTGCTTGTGAAATGAGTTCGTCCAGGGATGTACTTCCACCTGACCTATGCCGCCAAGCGGTGATATGAACATTACTATATTCCGATTTCGAAGAGTGAGGGTGTTGATGAACTTACAGGCACGTGGGACTTGTCAATTCACGTCTCAAGGTGACGGGCGCAGCAGCAGTGACCCTTAAGGTCTTTGCCATTTAAAGCTCTGAGTGGCACGGCAACTGTTATGGATAGGCGTGTCGCTTACCACCAGGCGCACGACTTGTTCGTCCCATCACTTGATATTAATAAAAAAACACAATACAAATATTCTTTATTACACATAAAGATATTACGTGGAACCACGAAAGCATAAAATTGTACAATAGGCGACCGTCGGCGGTGTAATAAGGATAATATATCGAATTAGATACCTATATGAGCCTAGATATAGGCTGTGGTAGAGCAGTGGGATTGCGGTTCATTTTTAATTGAGAGGTTGACTATTCTAATCCCTATGGAGGCGTGTATCTATGATAACAAATACTAAGTAGGTGAAGGACAACAGAGTAATAAAAACTTTACATTGAATAACGGTTAACATTTAGAAAATTTGTAATATCCGATTAATGTTATTAAAAAAATACAAATATTTCTCCCGACCCGGGAACTGAACCCACGACCTCTGCGTAGCAGTCACCAACATAGTAACCATTCGGCTATAGAGGCAGTTAAATAAATCATGACTATACTCCGTTCAATCATTTCTTTAACTTGTGACAGCTATTGTAGATATCTTATAACTCCGTCTACAATATCGACTAATATTGTAGATAGTCTTACAAGAATCCGAGAGGATGCGGGTTATATTTTTCTCTAACTAATGGAGCAATAAACATTTTTGACGTAACTCCACTTACGCCATTCTTCCATGAGTGGTGTAAGTGATGATTTCCGTTCTTATGGAGAAGAATCCGACGATTCATTATAACAAACAATAAGAATTTTATTATAACTATTTATACTTTATTTAATGTCATTATAAATAATATGGTAGATACATAAATAATGTTTTCATATAAGGTATTTCTTAGGTTTACGTTAAAATTACGTCAGCCACAGTATGCTGAAGGCGCTGCCTGGTTCAAATCCTAAAGAAGGATCGAAGGCATTTTTCTTAGTGTTCCCATCTTTGTTTTAATCATTCTAACAAACTCGTGGAGTAATTTCACAAACAAGAATTGAATATTATGGTAGCAAAACACTGTGGTATGAACTTAATATTAGAATTGTGTACTTTTTTTAAATCTTTAAATATTTTTTTACAACGTAGTTTAATCTTGAAATATACCTGACAAACAACGATCAGTTACTACTTATAATCGGATGAATCTTAGTTTGTATGAGGCTAACTGCAATAATAACAAAAACTAACGTAAAATACCTGGTAGCAGAATAAGGTAAGAAAAAAGGAATCAAAAGATAAATAAACAAGTTCCTCAAAACCTTTTAAAATTCAAGCTATAAGACGAAAGGTTAAATAAAGATAGTTGTAAAAATTGATGGAATGATTCGCATTCTTCGAACGTAGAGTGCAGTGAAGAGGGTTAAATTACTGTCACAACTTTGAACCGACGTTCAAAAGTGATGCATTGCTAACTCATGTTCGAACTTGCACTCTTCTGAAACGTGATGAAACTTGAAATATCGGTTCCATGTTTACCTACATGATACACTAAGGCACAATTTACGTTGGAATGGAATGGAAGCGTCAATTTCGCCTCGCTGCGCGAGAAGGCGCACTCTTGTAGTATTTCGTCGACGTTTGATTTGACGTCACACCGCGCCTGTCTTGGCGCCACTTCCGGAGGATTCGCCAGACGTCGCCAACGGCAACTGCGGAATTCTCGCGATTGCGCGAACATTCTACGAGGAGTTCATTATGTTACGTACAATATCGTTACGAAAATTCGCTTCCATTCCGTCCCGCCGCAATATAAATTGAGCCTAACAATCGTCATCCAAACTAATATTGTAAATGCGAAAGTAACTCTTTCTATTACGTTTTCACGCCTTAGCCTCTGAACCAGATTTTGGTATAGAGATAGATGAAACCTGGGTGAAGGACATAGGCTACTTTTTATTACAAAAATATCTTAAAGACGGTGAAATAGGGCATGAACAGCTTCCATATCTTTTCTACATAAGTTTTGTTTATAGTGACCCGCCCAATTAATCTCTTGGTTATGCGGGAAGGGCACTATAACACGAACCTTTCTAAGTTCTGGTCAGACCGTTGTCACAGACTTCATACGGTTCACAAGATTATAGCCTCTTTTGAACCGTACGAAGTCAGTGACGCGCTACCTGCTCACGAGACAGACGCCCCGGCCACACACCACAGGGGCAGACAAAAATGTCCGTTTCTGCAGCTAACCACAAACCTCAGCGAGTCTATACTCAAGTCCGGGTCCACTAGAGACGCCCGCAAAGGCGTATCACTGGTGGTGGGCTTGGCCCTGACGCCCGCTGTACCCTGGTCTTGCCGTAGTCCCTCCGGAAAACCTAATCTCTGGGTTCGGTAGATAGGGTACGTCACTTGGTACAGTCCCATATCTTTCTGAGTCTCCCATATCTATCATAAGTTTTGTTTATAGGGCCCCTCTCTATCAACCTCTTTGTTATGCGGGAAGGGCACTTCTATCTAAGTCAGGTCCTAACCCCGGATCAGCACGTTTGGACGTACTTCATCCGGTTCTCTGTAAGGCTATTAGTGCTTTAGGTGAGTCGCACAGTGTGCACGTACAGATCTCTCCCTATTTCCCAGATAGATACCGGAGCCGTAGGCACGCTCTCTTTCCGTTGCGCGTTGCACAACTAGTGGTTGCCACCGCTAGGGGATGAACATTTGTATGGAGAACCAATCATTTAACGGGTGCTTCTTTTAAAATACGCGCTCGCGGTTACGCGAACAGAAAAAACTGTCGCCGCCGTCACGCGTATCGGTCCGGTACACACAGCCACAACACTTGAGGCTTGTTCAAATATACGCAATATTCGCTACCGCTTTTGGTAGTGACATCCGAGTGCGTATGCGGTATTCCTACTGTTTAAACCTAAGCGGATATTGCTACCACTATGGATAGCGAAACTTTCTTGATTTTATTCTGTCTAGATCCAGAACCGTCTGTGAGTCAGATTGCACTATAACCGTGCGTAACGTGCAATCTTAATAAATTTATAATGCCACTGTTTCGACTAGCATAATCGCAGACAAATCCTTCCATTATGTCAACTAATCGCTACTAACTAACAATGTTACAGCATGCGGCGTACCGCACCATCTGGCGAAACAAATTTCGCAAAGCAAGCGAAAAGATGCCGTCGTGGGCGGTTTGGTATTTCGCTTTCTCTTTAACCGCGAAGCTTCATACAAATACCCGGCGGGATACCGTGCATCATTTTTCCGATATTGCTTATGTCTGATTAGGTCTCAAGACTGGTTTCGGAGCAGTGCAGATTTATCTGCAGACCGTCGGTTACACGTAACATGTGTGGCGTTAGAATATGGCTTTAGTGACACGGATTGCTCCGTACGGAACACGCTCCGCGTGAGCTCCTTTCAAGCCATCAGTGCGTTCATTGTAGGCAACTGTCTTCCGTGGATAACCGCACCAAATTAAATATTCGATTCAGAAAACTGCGGATTCTACGCATGTGGATGGCCCGCAGGAGGACCGTACGCACTGCTGTGAAATCAGCCTTAGTAAAAGAGAATCGACTTGAGACTGTCAGGAAAAACTACGTTACCGTTCGGATCGCTCCACGCGAAACGCACAACGTCTTTTATATTCCTTTTCCCTGGACATAATGCTTTTTCTGCCCGACTTAATGACATTCGGAGCAATACGTGTGTGTGAATTGGACTTTACAAGTGTTGTCAGTTCTGGAAATCTGTTCGAACATACAGGTTTAATCACCGTGTTACCTTTTGTCCCTACATCAAACTCGCCATAAATGTGTTAAAATATATATTATGTTAAAATATTCCACGCCCAGCCTTAAAAGTGTTTCTCGTGTCAAATCTGTTCACAAATCCCAAGGGCTCGCTTACGACGATTTGGCTTTTATCACGTTAGTGTATTTTCTTTCTGAGGAAAGTTTTTTGTACTGTTAGAGACATTATAAATGTTACAGTTTCTTGTTCTGTATTGCTGTAAACTTAGTAGCAGTAGAGGTCGTTGTGAAAGAGTTCGTTTAGAGAAGTACTGCCAACTTACCTGATTCTGCCGCCAAGCAGTAATGTCGGCATTACTGTGTTCCAATTTTGAAGGGTAAGGGTGCT
>NW_020653993.1:7787623-7793447 GCF_003589595.1 Hyposmocoma kahamanoa
AATGTCCTAGATACTTAAATTTAAACACTCTGTTAAGAGCTATCCCATTCAATGTGATCGGTGGTACAACAGAGGTCACTTTCTTCCTGCCACAAAAATCATGACCTCTGACTTCTTTACATTGTATACCAGACCGTGTGATGCGGCATATGACTCACAGACAGCAACAAGGTTCCTAAGCGCGCTGACCGATGGAGCCAACAGCACCATTTTTAGAACAGATGGAAATAATTAGGTACAACAGCGGGGGCTGTATAATAAATGAACAACTGAATTTTCCATCATCACCTTTATTCTGATATTCGTTGTTCGTCGTCGTCAAAAATAATAATATTCATTGAATGTCATTCAGGTTTATGCTCCCACCTCGACACACCCAGATGACGAAGTGGAGGCTATGTAGGAGGAGATCTCAAAAGCCATGCAAAACCCACTACACGGTTATCATGGGGGACTTCAACGCAAAGTCAAGTTCAAGAAAAAGCACATTGAATATCAATATCAGGCTTGAGAGATCTCGCCTGATAAAGTCTACGGCCCGACCAATACCTGCACAACTCCAAAACCCCGAGAGCTTTCAACTCGAACCTCGAAACCGATCGAAGCCCTCGAAAACAGCATAGATGTGGACGATCTAAACAACATGGTGGTGGATACTGTACGTACGGTTGGGTCCAAGTTTTTCAAAACCCACCGTACCAGAATGAAGAAACTCTCCGACAGAACACTCCAACTCATGGAACAGTGACACGAAATGAGGCTACAGAACTCAGAGGATGCAAGTCACTACAGGCAGCTAAATAGGAAGATATCGAAGTCTTTCACTAGCGACATACGTCAATTTAATACAGAGCATATTAAAGAGGCCATTGAGTAAAACAAAGGCTCCAAGGTGTTCGTGAGAGATCTGTCTATTGGGTAAAGCCAACTGACGAAGCTGAAAATTGATGACGGTAGCATCATTTCATCTGCCCCTATCTTTTCATAAACTGCCTCCGTGGCCGAACGGTTACCATGCCGGACTGCCACGCAGAGGTCCTGGGTTCGATTCCCAGGCCGGGAGAAGTATGTGTATGGCCTACATTTATTTTTCCCGCGAGTTTGGGTGTAATTTGTGGTTGTCTATGTGTGTGTCCATGGCACCCGCGACACAGAGTTTCCCTAGTGCGGGGCTATGAGTGTGTTGCGCTATTATTATTATTATTATTATTATTGTTTCATCTAAGCCTGAGATCGTGAAGGAGATAGAGTTTCTATCGACAGCTATACTCCACGAAAACGCCTGTTGAAAACGAGGCTATAGAGCCCAGAGCCAAGCTTATCCGACATTACACCGAAGATATCCCGGACGTCAGCATGTATGAGATTAGTGTGGCTCTCAAACAACTTTTTTTTATAAAAAAAAAACTTAAGAACTACAAAGCGGTGGGCGATGGTGGAATCGCAACAGAACTTCTGAGAGCGGGCGGCAAGCCGATACTTAAAGTCCTTCAGAAGCTTTTGAATTCTGTCATCGTCGACGGTCAAACGCCGAAGGCGTGGGGCAGAAGTGAGGTCGTCCTATTGTTCAAAAAGGGTGATAAAACACTCTTGAAGAAATATCGTCCAATCTCGCTTATGAGCTGTATCTATAAGTTGTTTTCGAGAGTTATCACAAATCGTCTCGCTCGCAGGTTTGACGACTTCCAACCTCCCGAACAAGCCGGTTTCCGAAAGGGTTTTAGTACCATAGGCCACATCCATACGCTGCGGCAGGTTATACAGAAGACGGAGGAGTATAACCGGCCATCGGATCGAGATCTGGGCGCTGCTGCAGTCTCTCCAAAGGTGCCAAGTAAACTATAGACATATCGAGGTGTTAAGGTACACAAAAACGCCACTATGTCAGTCCGATTACAGGATCAGAGCTCTAATCCTATCCAACTGCAACGAGGCGTGAGACAGGGAGATGTGATATCTCCGAAACCGTTCACTGGTGCGTTGGAGGATATTTTTAAGCTTCTGGACTGGAAAGGACTTGGCATCGACATCATTAACGAGTATCTAACACACCTTCGATTTGCCGATGATATAGTTCTTATGGCTGGGACCTTGGGACCTGAACACAATGCTCAAAGATCTCAGTAGTGTTTCCTAAAGAGTGGGTCTTAAGATGAACATAGACAAGACGAAGATCATGTCGAATGTCCATGTTGTACCCGCTCCAGTTAAAATTGGGAGCATTACACTCGAAGTTGTCGACCATTACGTATACCTGGGGCAGACAGTCCAGTTATTTCAGTCCAACAAGTTAGTTATGTCACAACTTGTTACGTAAAGTAAGGGTGGAGGTGTGCTGTGTGTATATAAGGGGGAAGGAAGGCCAAAGAAAGTTGCTTACATGTATCTGTAACTGTTTTACAAGGAGATCAACTGTACCTCAGCTAGTATTATAGCTTTACGCTTTTTGCTGGGCGCTTATACTAAAAAGGTTTAGCAAGTATTTTATGAGACATTACGTGGTTCCTTATTGTAAAATTATATTGAACTTTTTGAAAATGGTTCTAAATATACCTATGATAATACTTTCAGGCAATAGACAACATTTCTAACTACTTATTTAAAATAGTACTAAATATATGATATAAATACAATATTTAAATAAAGACGTATAATAACACGTAACACAACTTTCCTACGGTGAACAGCTTAAAATCCAGCCTATAAAAAGATGACAGCTAATAACATGCGACCAAATTTAAGTGTAGATTAGTAATACGACGTACGAAACTTACTATTAAATATTGTATTTGACCGGTTTTTTAACCAAGTTCATTTAGCTGCGTAAACCTTTATACTATAAAAATCGTAAAAATCTGAGGGGTAATGCTACTGCGAACGTCAACCTGACGCATAAAGTTGACAAGCCCCATGCGCCTATAGCTTCATCAGCACCCGTACTTTATCTTTATTGCACAAAGAAAATACATTTAAACCATATGATAAAAAGGTCATAATTTTGCCTCGGGGAAATGCCGCTGACATTAATAGGATATTTGTCCTGCAAAAACGGGCTGTTAAGGCAATTTACAAACTGGGCCCCGGAGTGTCTTTGAGAGATAACTTTAAAGAATTTAACAAATCTTGCACAGGCCTCACAATATATTTTTGTAAATGTAATTTTCTCGAACATGCTCGGAAATGTTTGCATTACTTTCAAAAAACGAACGCGGAAAGTTTGTCATTTATGGATCGTGTGACTTCTTAACGGCCAAGGTCTGCAAACTATGTATGAAAATCCATTACTGTCCACTTCTCTACTCTCTTCGCAAAAATCTTTTTTATTATAACATCAAGTGACGGGACGAATAAGTCGTGCACCTGATGGTAAGCTACACGCCTGTCCATAATAGTTACAGTGCCACTCAGAGCTTTAAATTGCAAAGATCTGAGGGGCACTGCCACTGCGCCCGTGTCACCCTGAGACATAAGTAAAAGTCCCATGTGCCTGTAATTTTATCAGCATCCTTACACTTCTAAATCGGAATACAGTAATACCGATATTACTGCTTGGTCGTCTAGAGTGGCAGTAGTAGTACTGCCACTCTAGACGACCTCTTTCACAAGCAGCTCTACTGCTACGGAAAATCGTAATGTGCATCCCTAACACAAGCCCGTTACACCAAGTAGCGTAGATTGTCTGACAAACAACCAGTACATGTTTCGTAACGAATGTCTAATTCTTCTCGTTTTCTCTTGACGTGGCTTTCTAGTGAAGCTGGATTTCTAGTGGCATGCCAAAATATTTGGCAGTATTTGCATATGGTATTTGTTTGTTCTTGACAAGTACCGGGTTATAGTTTCTTGAGCTTAAGCAGT
The DNA here is from genome assembly GCF_003589595.1 of Hyposmocoma kahamanoa. NCBI lineage: Eukaryota > Metazoa > Arthropoda > Insecta > Lepidoptera > Cosmopterigidae > Hyposmocoma > Hyposmocoma kahamanoa. The sequence continues at coordinate 7,791,482 of NW_020653993.1, forward strand.
AGAACCCCTTGCGGAAGAGTTCGTCCAGGTCAATGCTAGTATTATATTTCTGCCGTCAAGCCGTAATGTGAGCATTACTGCGTTTTGGTTTTGTAGGATAAGGGTGCTGGTGAAATTACAGGCACATGGGACTTGTCAACTTATGTCTCAGACACTGCAACTGTTACGGATAGGTGAGTCGTTTACCACCAGACTTTCGATTTGTTCGTCCAGCCACTTGGTATTATTAAAAAGATTGATGCGCCATATTTTAGTCCATTCGTAAAAACAAATCATCATATTTATTAAAAATTAAATGTTAAGACATGATAATATAATATTAAAATTTATAGGTACAAAAGTTTCTAAGTAAAAATTTCATCGAGGTCATACTCTGGGGCATCGTGCCTAGAAGGCTGGCAACATTTCCCCTTTGAATTGTTAAACTTTTTCTTTAGCGGAAGTAACTGCCAGCCTAGCGATAACCAGAGGCTTCTACGAGACGATCCGACAGCTCGTTCGTAGAATATATTCAAAGAATGTTAGACTGTTTTTCTTTTTTTTATAATTTCAAGTGACGGGGCGAACAAGTGGTGCACCTGATGGTAAGCTACACGCCTGTCCATTACACTTGCAGTGCCACTCAGAGCTTTAAATCGCAAAGATCTGAGGTGTACTGTCACTGCGCCCGTCACCTTGAGACATAAGTTGACAAGACTCATGTGCCTGTAATTTCACCAGCACCCTTGGCTTCCAAAACCGGAACACAGTTATGCTGACATTACTGCTTGGCTATACCACGCAAAGACCAACATAAATATTATTCAACGTTTCCAGATTAAAGCACTTAGGAACATTGTATATGCTCCTTGGTACGAAACGAAGAACTGCATCGAGACTTGGAATTCGTACACAAGACAGCGTAGAAGTACGCCGAAGCACAAAAACGCAGGCTTCACCATCACGTGAACGTGGAGGCTATTCAGATTTCTTGAACAGATATCAGTTTAAAAAGGACAAAACCATTTCAACTAGTGTAGTGTTAGTATATGATAATTTAATTTCGACCAGGATTCTAAAGTACCAAGATATTTATTTTCTTTGATAATTATCCGTTATATTTCCGATAACTATCAATGCTGATTTATATTATTATAACATGTATAATTTTTAACAACAAATTACAAACAATGAGCACACCAGCAAGAGTACAAGTGCCCTCCGTCTTTTCTTTTCCTTAAAATTTTATCAAAAAAATTAATATACTGGTTGGGAAACCCAAGCAGCTACCTTGCTCAACGTACTAGCATAGCTATGCAAAGAGGGAACGTTGCTTGGGCATCTTGCCGCGGGGACCCAATTTTATTTATTTAATTTAAGTCTAGTTTTAGCTTTTAGTATTTAACCTTTTATTGTAATGTTTACCTTGCCTCGTTTAAATTGAAATAAATAATTACACTTATCATGAAAAACTCTATAATCACCAAGAACAATTTTTGGGAAAACGTTTCGGTTTGTGGCTTTAACCTATTTCCATTTACCTACTAAATTGTTTAGGCGTATTATGTGTTAAGTCGTGGTAAGGTAGAGGCGCGTTCTCATTAAGGCGTGACAGATAGTCGTTAGTTCAAAGTGTCGTGGCTTGTAAATTTAAATGAAGTTGTTCACACATGGTACAACACGATTAACTGTCGTTCACGACTTTTTTGACGTTACGACGATAGACTGTCGTGACAATGGGAAGAGTTAGAACGGCAGTCGTTAGACGATAAATAAAACGTCACGATAAAAATGTGACGACAGATAATCGCAGTTTCAAACGATTCTGTTGTGCAAACGACAAGGCAGCTACCGTGCTGTAAGATTGTTGTCGCGATCTAGTGGGATCAGCTAGACAGGACAGTCGTCCACGACACGGTCACGATAGATAGTCGTGATATGGGAATAGGCTAGACGCGACAGTCGTCCACGACACAGTCACGACAGA
>NW_020653993.1:7793457-7828753 GCF_003589595.1 Hyposmocoma kahamanoa
AGTGGGACGTGTAAATGGGTTGATGATGATGATTGAATTGTTTCATCGCGTTTTTATCTGTTTTATAATTTTAATAAAATGCAATGAAAAAGTTTAAAACCGTCTGTGATTTCGAATGTAATTTTCATACTTACGAAATAAGGACATATGAATCAGGAGTTTACAACACAGGGTATTGTCAACTTTAAGCCTTGGCGTGATTGATTGACTCGTCTGGCACATCCCCTTTAACACGAATGGATGTAACTTACGGTTTAGGGGCTTACAAAGTTCGATTCGGAATTTAATGTTCTTTGTTGCGATGTAAATAATTCATTTTTAACAAAATTATACCTTTCGTTTTGAAAGGGACGATTTATGAGTTAATCAACTTTTACGTCGATACTCAGCTATCCCTAAATGTTTTAATGCAATTTCAATTTTTGTTATATTAATTAAATATAAAATTTTTGTGACAAAGTAAAAACGCCTGCACATTTAAAAATTGTTAACAGTACTTTTAAAATAGCGTTGCATTAGTTTGGGGATATTTTTTTCTTTTATAACATCAAGTGATGGGACGAACAACTCGTGCGTCTGATGGTATGCTCATGCCTGTCCATACCAATTGCAATGCCACTTAGAGGCTGCTACTGCGCCCGACTCCCTGAGACATAAGTTGACAAGTCCCATGTGCCCGTAATTTCACTAGCACCCTTACCCTTCAAAACCGGAACACAGTAATGCTAACATTACTGCTTGGCGGCAGAAATGGGCAAGGTGGCAGTACTTCCCCGAATTTCCTGGAATTTACGGTTGGCTGGTTTTCTGTGGAATTGCTTTATGTTTTTTTTTACATTTAAATAGCTCCGAATCAAAATGTATCATTACATAGGTATTGAATAATTTATATGAAATATTATTATTGTTCCGGAATATTATTGTCCTGGTGTTACAATATATTATTCTATTATCATCAGATATGGTAATATTATTTCAGAATGTGTAAATCATCTTGGTGACTAAGGTAATTTATTGTTGGTGTCATTTAATTTTCATATCGTTACATTAATTATGCTATAGAATCAGTTATTTATTGGGACATTATTTAATTCTAGATTGGTCTGCAAATTTTAATAAATTACCGCATATAATTTTTTTTATGGTACAACTTATGTCTCAAGGTGACGGCCGCAGCGGCAATGTCTATCAGATATTTGTGATTTTGAGCTGTGAGTGGTACTGTAACTTTTTTAATTTTTTTTATTCAAATGTCATCATCTCACCTGATGGAAAATGACAATGAGGTCGACAATGAAGTATGCCCACTTAAATAATGCCTATTTACTCTCGCTTTGAAAAGGTCCAAGTAATAACGTCCAGGGAACAAGTCGGCAGGGAATTCCACTCCATAGCCGTTCGCCATATAAATGTGGAAGCATAACGCATCGCTTTCGTCATCTTTGGAATATCCACAACATAGGGGTGGAATCCAAGCCTACGCCTAGTCCCCCGATGATAAAACTGCTACGGACAGGCGTGGCTCGTATCACCAGGCGCATGACTTGTTCTTTCCGTCAATTGTTATCATTATAAAAAGCTTCACAGAAAATTTATGAAAATGTAATTACGTTTAGAAGAATAGTAATTTTGTATGACATATAGTGATAGACATAACATTAATACGAGGAATAACAATAAACCAGCTGTTCTTGACACTCGTCTCATCTTCGTTGTGACCCGTTTAGCTTTTTCAGGTTGTTCATGTCTATAATATTTAAAATAAATGTAGTCACGATGAATCTGAATAAGATGAAAGTTGCATAGAGAGCCATGGAACGTGTCACGATCGGTATCAAGCTTATTGACCGTGTTCCCAATGTCCAGATTCGAAGTCGAACAAAGGTAAAGGACGTGGGGAACCGCATCACGAAGCTAAAGTGAAGCTGGGCAGAACGTCTGATATGGGGACAAGATGACAGATGGAGTAAGGCGATAACTGAGTGAAGTCCAAGGACTGGATACAGGAACGTCTGGCGTCCAGCGACGAGATGGGCGGATGACATCGCAGGAATTGAGGGGCGAAACTGGTTGAGATTAACACGGGACCATGGAGAGTGGCATAGAAACTTGGAGGTCTATACCCAGCTGTGGGTGGAGTCAGGCTGTATACGATGATGATGATGAATCTGTATAAAATGTATATTTACAAAAAGTAACCCCTACAATTTATTATCCAAGATTTCAAGTGAAATATGCCTACATATAGAAATAAACCTATTCAGACGTCCTAATGCTGGGCATCAGTCTTCCTGCCGGCTGTACAGGATATAACACGGAGACTGTACGATGGAATTGCATGATTTCATTCCGCCTTCCCCATTCTATCGTCTAGGGATTAGACGTAGGCTGTAGTTCCACGCTTATGTTGTGAATATTCCAAAGGTTCGTACGAAACGTTTCGTTTCCACATTTATATGGCGCACGGCAAAGGAATGGAATTCCCTGACTGCGGACTTGTTCCCCGAACGCTATAACTTGGGCCATTGGGCCAAGGCGAGAGTGAATAAGCACCATTTAAAGTGTGCATGCTACATTTTCGACCTCATCGTCGCTTTGCAGGTGAGATGAAGGTTCACTGCGCACTTATTTACTTATTAAAAAAAGAAAAGAAAAAATCTTCTCTCTGGAGAAGTTTTCAAGTCCTCGACTCTGCTCCAATGCGGGTTGGGCACTTCACACTTTTTCGAGAGTTGTTACCATTCTTCGACGAGCAGGTTTTTGATCACGATGTTTTCATCCACCGAAAAGCTCTGGGTAAATTCCATATTAATTTCGCACATTAATTCCGAGAAATTCAGAGAGAGGCAGTAGGTCAAACTATTAGGCTGTCGCGGCTTCTAAATAAAGACTTAGATTTATTTATCATCTTTTAAACTTTACATCATATATATTCTATTGTATTACAAGAATCGTTATAAATTGCAATAGTAGTAAATGTTACATTTAAAAATTACAAATATCCAGTACAAGTTTTGTACTATCATAAATACATATCAATATTTAAACTTTATTGCACACAAAGAGGACTTAATGCCATTAGGCATTCTCTACCAGTCAACCGGAGTTGACTTCAGATTAAATAATATGCATAACATGACAAATAAAAACAGATAAACAACGCACAAAAATGTCGAAATAACTATGATACGTTATTTAAATACAATATAAAATATACATACGATATATAACATATAATACATAACTATATCCATACACAAACAGTCTATAAACAATGCATACACTTATACATATGTAAATGTATGAATGTCAGACTAATGTCAAGCAGATTGAGACTCCAACATGAAGCGGACTAATTGCTTGTAAGCTTGATTTGAAGTCAACTTGAGCAGAGTAGGTATGTTGATCAAAACTTCAAGGAAATAACTTACAAAGCGTATATATTACATAATTACGTACCTTAGTTCTTAGGTCTTAGTTCTTTGCTGCATTTGAAAGGTTTTTCATAAAGTGAATATTGTTGGGCGTAGGGGTGTGAGGGTGGCGAGGTGCGGCGGTGGTGACGGCGGTCGGCAGCAGTCATTTATTAGGTGGCTGCTAACTACGTGTCAACTGCCGACTGGGTACACTATTTCCGACAGATGTATACGGAAAATGGACGGATATATAATGTTTTTTTTTTTAATTATTTGTATGAGCTTTCGTATAAAAACTGCTACAGATTGGATTTATGCTCAATGAATAAACATAGCACGATAGTTTTTATTAACTGCCTTCGTAGCCGAATATAATAGTGTAGCTCCACATGACTTCTATTCGATGACATTTTTTAAACACCAAGGGAACGCTTCAATTCTATATCGTGCATGCAATCCGCGCTATGCAACGCGAGTGCACTGCGAGATTATGCGAATGTGTGTGTCCGTACACGGCGCACTACGGTCCATGAATCTAGTTTATTGGACTTCACACACTTTCCGTTAACCGATTTCAATAAAATTTGACAAATTGATGTAATTTCACAAAATTTTAAGGTCGGTTTTGTTATAAAAAAGTTATAAGTGACCAGATGAGTAAGTCGTGCGCCTGGTGGTAAGTAACGGCCTGTCCATAGCAGTTCTAGTGCCAGTCAGAGCCCAAAATCTGACGGTCACTGCCACTACGCCCGTCACCCTTAGGCATAAGATGACCCTTCAAAATCGGAAAGCACTAATGTGAGTATTACTTCTTGGCGGCAGTAATAGGTAAGGTAAAGTAGGAAGTGATTGGAATAGTATGAACAGAAAATTTTAACATTGTACCGTTTAATTAATTAAAATGGATGGAAAGCATCGTGACAAAATTTACAATGTTAAAGCGAGTTTAAGACTCAATTTACATTACTGCGTAAGGGAATGGAAGCGAATTTTTGTCCCCATAGCATAATGTACTTTATGTTAATTGAGTGACATACAAATTAAATACAACCCAAAGAACAGGGCCCCAAGTCTGCTAATTTACTTGGAAGTGCTAGTCATTTTAATTCCAGTGAGACTCCACTCAGGGGCCCAACTCTCTTGTAGTAGCAGTAGAGCTCCTAGTGAAAAAGCTTGTCCAGGGAATTACTGCCACTTTACCTATATCAGCTGCCAAGCAGTAATGTGAGTATGACGGCGTTCCGGTTTGGAAGGATAAGGATGCTAGTGTCATTATAGGCACATATGACTTGTCAACTTATGTGTCAGGGTGATGGGCGCAGTGGCAGTACCCCTAAGTTGTTGAAAACATAACTTCCTCCTTTTTTTTGAAGTTGGTTAAAAAGATGCGATGTCTGCATGTGAAATGAAAACAGCTGCGGATTTGAACTAGGCTATATATTTATGAGCATCAATCTACGAGTAACAACAATTTGGAATTTCGAGGGTTGAAAGGTCAAAGTGACACTTAGGTTCAGAATGAGCTACATTTAAGTACAATTTGCCCAACTATACGATACTTAATAAATGTCACAAAGTCCTTGGTAGCATGATGGACCAATAATTCAAGAGAAGTCGGGTATTTAGTACCTACTGGTACACTAGATGTCGCGACGAGTAGCTTATAGCTATTTTTGTAATTAATTTGTTTTACATTGACAAGCTGCAGTTTAGCAAAGCTACTCCAATTTCTAGTAATAAGAAACAAATCAACTAGATGGCCTTTATTGCATACATTTTTATGGATATTGCCGGCTGGTTTTTATTCTGATTTTTATTCCAACATGGGTATGTTAGTAAGCGGTAATTTTTAAATTTGTCAGTAACACTCAATGCCATCTATTGTTCACAAAATGATTTCAGCTCATGGTCAACGATTGAATAATATTACAAGGGAAAAGAACTGATTACTTTTATTTTACATAAAAAAAGGAATTTATTGATATCCACGGCCATTTACATACCTTAAAGTTCTTCCTGGCTATCGGTCAGCGCCATCTAGACATAAGACGGGATTTTGACCTTTTTCAAAGTTAAGACCTGTAGCATAGAGATCAGGGGGCCTACCATAACCTTTCCAAAAACAATCTTATTTCAATGTAACCATACAGTAAGCTTATTATAATATTACTCATATTCGTACCATGACAAACCTGTCTACCAAGTAATGTATTGTATTATTGATAAAGTGAATTAAAGAACGAATGAGTTCCCAGTATTGTCTATTCCTTACTTATTAAAAATAGGAAAGAAATAACGCTATATCAACTACATAATGCCATCTCTTTCTTTTTAGATGTTCCGAATCGTCGTAACGTAGTATAATATTAAAGTACTTAATATTATTTACATTTAGAGAATTTCAACCGCCAAAAAAAGAAAAGTAGGTATGTAAGTAATAATGAAATAAGTAATAATGTAAGTAATAATGTTGATGACGTATTTTGCATAATGGAAGGAAAAGAGCAACATATACAAAATTATTTAGCACGTCTTAATAACACCCATAACAAAATGAAATTCACTTGTGAAATTGAGAAAAATTGCGCGCTTGCATTTTTGGATGTATTGGTCAAAGTCCGACAAGACGGTTCACTCGGTCATTCTGTGTACAGAAAACCAACTCACATGGACAAATATTTACATGCCACTTCACATCATCACCCAAAACACCTACATTCGGTCGTCAGGTCATTAACCAATAGAGCTTATGATCTTTGTGATTCACACCACCTACCACAGGAACAGGAGCACGTTAAGACGGTTTTGCGACAGAATGGATACAAAATAAAAACATTTAAACCAATACACAAAAGAAAGAAGCAAATTGACGTACAGAGAGTACCAGTTTGTCTGCCCTATGTACAAGGGGTGACAGATAAAATAGCCAGGTCGCTAAGGAAGTTTTCCATAAAAACTATTTTCACCCCCTTAACCAAAATAGGAAAAATGTTACGTTCACCAAAAGACCACCTTCCTTTACAAACACCGGGTGTCTATAAAGTGAACTGCAGTTGTGGGAGCTCGTATATCGGTCAGACTAAACGAACAATTTTGTCGATCGTATGAAGGAACACATCCGAGCAGTAAAAAACAATGATGCACAGAAGTCGGCTATAGCACAACATCTCACACAGACTGACACTAACCACTGGATCGAGTTGCATAGCCCCCAGGTACTCTCGACAGAACGTCACTACATACCACGGTTGGTACGAGAAGCCATCGAGATCACGAAGTACAAAACATTTAACCGTGATGATGGTTTTAAACTGTCCAGTGCATGGAATCCGGTCCTTAGTGCGTGCAGTAATAAAAACAAAAACACCTCGAGTTCAGTTTCGCGTGTGGATACAGTGAGTGTGGTTTGTGTGAAAAAAGTGAGTGACAACGGTAACGTTACAACAAATCGCGATGAAGGTAGTCGTCGACAGCGCAAGAGGGTAGACAGATTTGTCTGCTCATAAAGCTGTCATCTGCCGCCGTCCAGTCAAACCGTGACCATGGAGCGTGCAACCGTTCCGAAATATCGGGAAAATAAAAAGAAGTCATACCGTGGTAAGAAACCTGATACTAGTGATAATCATTTAGTGAATAACCACGAAAGTCTTAAAAGCTATATAATAATGAAATCTATTGAAATTACGTTGTTTTCATTCATTTTTCCGCATTTTCATGAAGAAAAATATATGCAACAAGCTGAGTCTTAATTGTCACGTTGTGAATTCGGAATTATAGTCTAGTGTGAGAGTGTGAGTGTCAACTGTTAGTGTTGCCAAGGAGCGTATAGATGTCGCTGTCATCATTTTACGAAATAAACATGGCATATTTTTATTTAACGAGATATGATTTCCTGTGTACTATTAAATAAAAAAATAAACAAAATATTGAAGAGATTTATGTAAATAAATAAATAAGTTTAACTTAACTTTTAATAATTACAAATGATTATTTAGACAACAAAATCGAAAATAATATTGTTTCCACTGCGTCCGAGTAACTATTTTATGATTGCTAAATTTGACATAAGAACAATAATACTTTAATGTTAAAGTCGCGTTATAGTACTACGAACTGAGTGAATGAATAGTCACAAAGCTGCCAATAAAACATCTTAGTTCTAACATTATAATAAGCTTACTAAGCACGTCGTGATACGAAACGTCAATGTAAGTTTAAAGTAATATTGTTTTAAAAGGTTGTGGTTGGCCCCCAGCAGACTTCTTTAGTTGGTGGTACATGGTAGTACACGGATTATTAGTATTAGTTTTAAATCTGTACTAACATTTTTATGGATCTTTGTTGTCTGTTAAAAATAATAATTATTATTTTTAGGGATAACATTGACGTTCATTGTATGTATATGTCATTAGATCTACTTCATATAATTGTCAACTTTTTGTATGTCAGTACCTATTTACAAAACCTATTACCGATATTTAGGTTGTAAATATGATTGTTTAAAATGTAATTTGTTAACCTATGAAATTAATAAATCATGTCTTAAACTGAGTAGGGGACACCAGCTGGGTATTGTTTTTAAACTTTTAAAAAGTTACTAGAAACTAAATAAGCTAGCTATGCCAAATAGGTCAGAGGTATTTTAGGAAATATACACACATATACAGGGTGTAATCGTTAAGCGTGCCCAGGCGATTATTCCATAAATATTAAAGGTATCAAAAAGCTTTAAACTAACATAGAAACTATGTTACCTAATGAGTAAATCCACATCAATAACTTTTTAAAAATAAAACTAAAATATCCAAAATTTTTACATTAAACGCTCCCATACATTTAATATGAAATTTATATAGAGGCTTTAGTTGACCTACTTTAAGAGGTAACAATGAGTTAACAGATAACAAAACTGATATGAATAAAGTGATAAAACAATCTTATAATTGAATATATAATGGCACAGTAATTTGGTCAAATATGAGTTGTCCATAAAAATGAAAAAAAAAACCAGTTTTTTTTATTGCTGATCGACTCAGTTTTATGTAACGATTTTTCGTCCTATACAATGATTATCATTATTGTATGGGACGAAAAATATGGAGATACCGAAAGTTGGTCAAATTTAATAATACGAAATCGCCTGGGAGTACTTAACGGTTTGACTGTGTCCTTGGCCAAACAGAGGTCCCAGGTTCGATTCCCAGGCCGGAAGAAATATTTGTATGGCCTACATTTATTTCTCTCGTGAGTTTCGGTGTAATTTGTGGTTGTCTATGTGTTTGTCCATGGCACCTGCGATATAGGGTTTGCCTAGTGCGGGACTATGTTGAGTTTACTATTTTGTGTCAGAAATAGGTAAGGTGGCAATAGTTCCCTGAACGAAATTTTTCACACCTCTGCTGCTATTAACAGAAGAAAAAATCACCACGACTAGACCGTATAGTTGGAAATCTTCATTAATGTCAAATTTTTCCTGTAAGGAAAGAATTAAAAAAACAACCATTTATGTCTACTTCGTGACGATAATGGAAATAATTTCGCTTACCTCAATTACCGTATTGTTTAACGTGACATTTTCAGTTGGATCTAGTACACTAATTGTGACAATTGTAGCTATTGTTTGTAGTCCAATTCTATTTACCCTTATACTGCCTTTGTGCATGTAACTTTCACCACACACCCACTAATAGACGTTTTAATTAGTCTATTTGTTAGTTCAATTACAAACTTACAAAATATTATATTTATATTATTATATAATATAATATATCATAAATATTTTAGTTAATACTTAGTAGCAGTAGAGCCTATTGAGAATGAGTTCGTCCAAGGTACTGCCATATTATCTATTTCTGCCTCCAAACAGTAATGTCAGCATTACTGCGTTCCGATTTGGAAGGGTATGCTCTACCGGCATCTGTATTTCCCGAAAAGTACAATTTGGGGCTATTCAAGGCTAGAGTGAATAGGCATTTTTTAGGCAAACGCGTCCCATCGTCGGTCACATCGTCGCTTAACATCAGGTGAGATTGTGGCCAAGCGTGTGTCTATTATATATATAAAAAAAAAGGGTTTCGGTGCTGGTGAAATTACAGGCACATGGGACTTGTCAACTTATGTCTCAGGGTGACGGGCGTAGTGGCAGTGACCCTAAGATCTTTGCGATTTAAAGCACTGAGTGGCACTGTTACGGATAGGCGTGTCGTTGAACGCAGTAATGTTAACATTACTGCTTGGCGGCAGTAATAGGTAAGGTGGCAGTACTTCCCTGGACGAACTCTTTCACAATAAGCTCTACTAAACTGTTTGTGCTTGTTCATCTGCCGATATCCTCATTTCTGGTTCGATCTCGCAATGAAACTCCGAACATAAACCTCTTGTATTGCCTGCAGTGGAGAATATTTGTATTGTATAATATAATGTGCAGACGCTTGTTTCAACAATTTTAAGTCAGAATTTTTAATCGGATATAAAATGAAGTTTTGAACGAATTTCAAACAAAACTCCTGTTCGTTTTACCGCAACCGTAACAAAAGAAATCCTGGCGACTTCGTGGAATATTACAGCGATTGAATTTGAGATATTTTTCATTTATTCACAAGATTTTACGCACAGATTGCAATGGGAATATCGATAATGTTAATTGGAAACCAAGTTGTAAGTACTTTTTCAGAGATTGGTTATTGAATGATAATACTGAATTTATACGAAGCGTAAAAATATCGCACACCGGCTCCAACAGTCTCACCAAGGAAAATATTATCATTTTTAATATACATTTTTTTTTCTTTTTTTCCGTAAAAAGAAATTGGCAAAAATTAATACCATATTTATATTCAGTTTGAAGTTAGCTAATGAGTCTATTGGTAATATATCGGTAGTATTTAACTGCCTTCGTGGTCGAACGGTTACCATCCTGGATGTGTTACGTAGAGGGTTCGATTCCCAGCCTGGGAGAAATATATGTATGGCCTACATTTATTTCTCTCGTGATTTTGGGTGTAATTTATGGTTGTCTATGTGTGTGTCCATGGCACACACACGTGATACAGTTACGGGCCAGGGTTTCTCTACTGCGGGGCTATGAGTGTGTGCGTTGTTATTATTTATTCGATTTTGTTTTTAATTAAGATTAAGTTTTAACATTGAATTTTAAAATAGGACGTAAATATTTTAAAACAATCAATAATAATAATAATAATAATAATAAAATCTTTTTATTGCCTCTAATGTAAACTGAACTTGTACAAAAAAAAACGATAATAAATAAAACTTAAATGACAAATAAACTTATATTAAATGACGTAATAAACAGGAGGCAAAAGGAGGTGTCTCAGCTGGTGCTGCGCCTGTTGATGACAGTTGCAGCGCTGGTTTTCAGTCACCCCCTTCTCCCTTAGATGGAATGCGGGATAATAGTATCGAGGACAGGGCTTTATCAATTAGGATTATGTATCAATTTAAATCTAACATACTATTTATCTAAATACGAACATATATGTACAGGAAGATTTTTTTATCACTATCCAAATTTTTTTTGGGCATTAGGTATCGTTAATAGAACCCATTTCTGAAATAAAATATGTAGGTCATATTTTCACAATAAAATAATTTTCCCGATCCAATAATCAATAAAGCGTGGTAACCATTTCTAGCGTAAATTTCTCTAGTACGCAAGGCGGCAACATCAATGAACACACCTGCGCGCGCGGCGCGGAGACGGGAAGGGCTAGTTGCGGGGGAGGGCGGAGGGGTACCGGGAGCGGCGACAAGTCACGCACAAAGGTCACGCAGTCGCCCGCGCATTTCCGCCCGGCGAAAGCGTGTTATCTCGTGCGAATTGCGATACATAGCGCAGCCCCCGCGATGTACTCAAACCGCGAATATTATGAAATGGTGCGATGTTATTTATTAAGTGGCGAAAGTTTGAACGGAGCTCAAAGACTGTACGAAGCTGAAAGCCTCCCTCGCCTTCGCAACCAAGGTGTAGTGAATCCTTCGATACCGAACCGTGCCACGATTCTCGCTGCCAATCAAAGGCTGTTAGATCATGGCCAGTTCACTTCTCCTTCACATGCACAAAGGCGTGGAAGGCAAAGACTGCCAGTAGAGATCGAGGAAGAAATCTTCGATTTTTTCGAAAGAAACCCTCGTGCAAGTACTCGAGATGCAGCGAGACGCTTCGAGGTCAGCCAGTACGCCGTCTGGAAGCTGCTCAACACCGCGGGGTTGCACCCTTACCACTTCCAAAAGGTGCAAGCATTAAGTGATGCAGATGCTGCGCCCCGCCGAGCCTTCTGCGAGTGGCTAATTGCGCACCCGACGGCCGTTATAATGTGGACCGATGAGGCTTTGTTTACGCGTGTCGGATTATACAATCAGCACAACGAACACTGGTGGTCATTCCGACACCCACACATGATAAGGGAAACCTATCATCAAGTGCGTTTTAGTGCCAACGTGTGGGCCGGTATCGTAGGCAATAAAGTACTTGGGCCGTATTTTATCGAGGGACGCTTGACCGGTGGCACGTATCTGGATATGTTGCGTACGGTGATCACGGACTTTGTGGACGAGGTGCCCCTCGTGCACCTGCGCGACTTTTATTTCCAACAAGACGGTGCCCCGCCTCACTACGCCGCCGCGGTGCGCGAATACCTAGGCGCTGAGCACGGCGACCGCTGGATCGGCCGCGGAGGCCCCGTCCCGTGGCCAGCGCGCTCACCGGACCTGACTCCATGTGACTTTTTTTTGTGGGGTGAAATTAAAAGACGTGTGTATGTGGAAGAGGCTCAAAGCCTAGACGCATTAAAACTGCAAATCATACGCGCGTTTGATGAAGTGAAAAGAGACACTGTAGTGCTTAATAAATTGAAAGACAATGTGCAGAAACGTGCTAGACTCTGTTTAGAGAGAAATGGTTTGCATTTTGAACAATTGCTAAAATACACTTAGTTATTAGGATTTTAATCTTTTTTTTTTGTTTTATTGTAGGCAAATTGAATTTCATTGATTTTAATTATTGTACATTCTAAGTTGATTCAAATTTTTTAAATACGCCTTATTACAAAAGGTGCTGCCTACTTACCTACTTTGTAAAATTGCCTTCTGAGTAATTTAAACCTACCTACTACCTAGCTAATTTAAACGTTAACGAGTAACCTAAACTACCTTATCACTATGAAATTTAGGTAGGTACAATAATGCCTTTTGCGATCTGACGGTCCTAAGCCCGTTAAAGTATGAAGGAAAAATTTGCAACTTATGGATGTTATTATTTGTTATCAATCAAATGGCGGGGCGGGGGCGGAAGCGCAATGCGCGGTGACCATTTACGTCAGGATTTTTTTGGATAATTTTGTAATGCCTTATCTCAATATTTTAGTACTGAATGATACTAAAAGAAAAAATACGTATATAATTATTTTCATTGCAGATCATAATATGAAATTTTGGATAGTGTTTAAAAAATCTTCCTGTATATGTACTTTCTTTGATATTAGTAATAAAATCAATCAATAAATTTCATAAAAAATAAAGAAAATAAAGAAAAAACAAGCAAAATATAGTGAAATCAGGTTAGGTAATCCTAGTGCTATTCCAGGCATGTGTGTGAATGTGTGTGAATGTGTGTGAATGTGTGTGTGTGTGTGTGTGTGTGTGTGTGTGGTGTGTGGGGGTGTCTGTATCTCTGTGTATGTAATCTAAGGGAAGAAATCCTTCAATGGCAACAACTTCCAGTAAGCGTGTTTCAGATTTACTGCAGCAAACTGCTTCTTAATTAATGCTGTTTTATATTTATTTCTAAAAGTGTCCACAGTCATTTTATGCCTTAAAGGCGGGGGAGATCATTCCAAATTTTTGCTGCATTAAATCTGAAACATCCCCTAAATCGCGCTGATTTGTGTGCCTGAATCTTCAACTTATTATGAGCGGCAGAGCGGAGATTCCGGTTTAAGCAATCTTTTTTCCAGGTAACTTTCTCAAAAAGATATTCTGGTTTTTTGTTCCAGATTATTCTGTGAATTATACAGGCGTATTGTAGTTCTCTTCTGGCGCTCATATTAAGGATTGATCTGGAATTGAGATTGTGCTGTCTTTTTGGTACGTTATAGCAAAAACGGATGCATGCATTCTGTATTCGCTGTATTGCTCTCTCGGTATTGCTGTTTATTCTAGGGCCATAAACGGAACCACAATAATTAAAAGGCGATAACACAAACAGGTCCGTCAAAAGAAGGCAAATATCCTCTTTAAGATATTGTCTAATTTTATAAAGAATTTTTAACTTGAAAAAACCGTTTCTAATTTTAATATTTATGTGCTCTACATATCTTTGTTCACTATCCAAGACTAGTCCGAGATTACGCGCTGAGGTTACCAACTCGAGTTCGATGTCATTAATTTTGATTTTTTCTTCACATTCGAGGACTGTCTTTATCTGGAGTTTGGTACCTAGTATTAATGTTTGGGACTTAACTGGATTTAAAACAAGACAATTCTTTTTTGACCATGAATAAACTTTTTGAAGATCTCGATTAATTTTCCTGATTGCCTCTCCGCTATCTTTTCCATGAAAAGAGTAATAGAGCTGGGTATCATCCGCGTACAAGTGATATTTACACGTCTCTATGTGCCCAGGAAGATAAGCAGTAAAAATTGAGAACATTACCGGACTTAGTAGAGAGCCCTGGGGCACACCTCTCTCTAACGATTTAAGTGACGAAAACCTCCTTGAGCCATCTTTGTCGTTAACGACTACCATCTGCTCTCTATTTGTCAGGAATGATTTGAACCATTTACACGCACCCAGGGAAAAGCCATAGCATTTTAACTTTGCTAGTAGTAGATCCGGATGTAAACAATCAAAAGCCCGGGAGTAGTCTAAGAGTATCATGATAGAGCTCAGACCTCTATCGGACGCCTCCGTCAGGTCGTCTGTGACGTGTAGTAATGCTGTCTCAGTGCCGTGCCCCCTACGAAAGCCTGACTGAAACTTCGGTATGATGTTTGCACTTTCCACGTAACTGAGAACTTGCGTAAGCACTATCTTTTCCAACACTTTAGATAGTACAGGCAGTAATGATATCGGACGTAAGTCCATTGCATGATCAACCGAGTTTTTTTTGGGGACAGGCCTAACTAGAGCTCGTTTCCAGCTTGTCGGAAAGATTTTTGTTTCGATCGACCTGTTTATTATGGCTGTAATCACCGGGAGAGTCACATCCAATGTCAGCTTAACCATCTCTATATTTAAATTATCGTGACCAGATGCATTTGTTTTAATATTGTTTATTACTTTTAATACCTCTGTTTCAGATGTTGATTTTAAGTTAAAGACACCGTAAGTGTACCCCCCGGTATCACCTGTTTGTTCTAAATCAGTTTCCTTATACGTTGGCAGGCTTAGAAAATAGTCATTTAGTTTATCCGGGTCATTTAAATGCTCAGGAATTATTGTAGTGCGTAATATATCAGGTAAGGTGGTATTTTTTAAATGTTTCCATAGTAAATTTGGCTTCTTAAAATTTATGTTTATAAAATTATTGTAATATCATTATCACAATCGTTAAAACCTAAAACATGCTTCCCTGAAAAATCTGTAATCGTGCATGCAAACCACGCTATGCGACGCTAGTGCAGTCGCACTGCGAGATTATGCGAATGTGTGCGTCCGTACACGGCGGGCCTGCACACATACAAACAGCGTTGCTACGCTTGTATGGAGTTACCATACGTGTGTTATTATACCATAATAATACGCAGTGCTCAGTGAATACAGCTAAAATTGAGTGAAAAGAAATATAGATGATTGAAAGATGGTTGAGCGAGTGGAGAGACGAGAACATCCATTGTGCAAATTTTCTAAGAAATTTCAATGAACTGACTTTCTCGGCACATCATTATTTTATTTACAAAACCCTTATCCCCGATATACATATATATCTATAACTACTTTAGCACTTTATAAATGGAACGTTAAAGATGAGTGCAAAGGGTGCCAGTGTGGTGTATGAAATAGACACATATAATATGTATAACGACATTATGAATGGCGGATTCAAATGGAATATTGTGGCGCACGGAGTTGTGAAAAGAATAAATTTAAAACATTTTTCGATTTTGCTCGATTGAGCAACCACAGCTTTTCACAAATCGCATCTTCACAAGTAAAGTGACTAAATTCGAAATGTAAAATTTACGGGAAACTGACAAAATATTAAATAAAATAAAATATCTCGACTTTCAGATAACTTAGTGTACTGTGGGAAAAGCTTCTTCGAAACTGGTTAGTATCCTGTCGTACTGGTATCAAAAACAGTTGAATAACGAAAAATGGACCAATGCGTGCAAATTAGGCGTTTGTATAAGCGCTGCAGCGGAGCAGTAGTAATGTAAGCATTACTGCGTTAAGGTTTCGAAGGGTAAGGATGCTGGTGAACTTATGTCTCAGGGTCACGGGTGCAGTGGTAGTGCCCCTAAGATCTTAGCGATTAAAAGCTCTGCGTGGCACTGTAACTGTTATGGATAGGCGTGTCGCTTATCACCAGGCGCACGACTTGTTCGTCCCATCGTCGCTTAGAATAAAAAGAAGAAAGTGGCACGCGCGTGTTACGAAAGTGGCGCTGCAGCTGCGCTTCTATAAGCTTCTAATTTGAAGCCGCCCATAGACTTGACTGCGGTGTGAGGCAGCGCTTAATCTCTCCTAAATTTTATAATATTTATGTATACCAGTTAATCAGAGAGCTTAATACCACCAATGTCGAATACCACATAGAAGATGTATGTATTAATAGTGACATGGTGCTGTTGGGGCCCATGGTTGGCAGTTTGTGTAAATTAATTGCTATTTTTGAGGCTATGATGTAAAAAATTCCGGTTGAAGTGAAGAAAAAAGTTCTTGGTTTTTAAAGGCAGAAACCACAGAACAATAAATACAGTGGAAGTGGTTAATTAGCGTCCGAAGTGGGCCAATTAAAGGTTTCGAAAGACCTATCTGCGCTTAGTCAGCCATTTTGGCTTTGTATGGTTTGGTTGTGTCATTCTTTAGTGCAAATTCTCTAAAATCCTAGAAAAATGCCGTGTGTTGTTTGGTATGGAGTGCAAAGATGATAACCGCACCAAGAATATTACCCGTAGTGGTATTTCATATAATTGAAAAGTCTTATTTTAATTTTACTATTTTCTGTTTATCGAAATATTTTTTTGTTACATGAAACTAAAGTAAAGCTTATATATTTGGTCTGTGCTTATACTCCTGCAATATGGTCGATTCTTGTTTGGAAAACTAAATTAATAAGTCCAATTCGTCGTGGTTCAGAAATTAACTGCTAGATGGCAGCACATTGATTGAAATTTCGTTGAACTTTCAACGATATGCCGACAGGGTAAAGTTTAAATTATATTAACAATCCAGAATTTGTTATTTCTTTTTAAATTTGAAACTACAACCAATCAAAATCAAGATTTTGTAGTGTTTCAAATTGGGTGTGTGAGTTTTGATGACTTCGGTTCTTATAGTAATCGAGGCACTTCCATTGTTTTTTCTTCCGTGGAAGAATTAGACTAACAGTCTCTGTACCTCCAATTCATCTCAATGATTTGCCATTGCAAAGAGTTGCGTAGCTTAGGTACCTTGGGCACAAAATAAAAAACGTATGGAATAAAAGTTTTCGAATAAAGTTTTCTCATATTTGGCATCAAGCCAAATGGCGTACATGGCTGGTGCCACGTAAGTACAGATGGCAGCACAACAAACTACATATTGACGAATCTTTTTCCGTAGCACTGGAGGCGATATGCGAACAAAAGTGTATAGCTTGGGGTGCTGCGGTGGTGCGGGTGTTGACTGTCTATTTTTCAGATCTAGATCTATTAGTGTCCCAAAAATTACATTTCAAATCACGTCACTTATTGTTGAGGTTTAAAGAACCCTAAATTCATATTATTTAGGGAGCACATCGCACATTAAAAACAACTGCATCCGTGGCCGAACGGTTACCATGCCGGACTGCCACGCTGAGGTCCCAGGTTCGATTCCCGGGCCGGGAGAAATATTTGTATGGACTACATTTATTTCTCTCGTGAGTTTTGGTCTAATTGGTAGTTGTCACTTAGACAACACAGGGTTTCCCAGTGCGGGGCAATGTTGAGTGTGTGCGTTATATTATATTATATAAAAAAAAAACTTGTTATGGACAGAGGTGTAGCTTACCATCAACCGCACGACTTGTTCGTCCCGTCACTTGATATTATAAAAAAAAACTCTGTCACAAAACAAAAATGCAGTCAAGGTATAAACGAATAAGACAAATTTCAGGAAATGCAAAATTTCAATAAATGAGCTTAAATTAACGTTCTAATTTACGTACATAACTCATGCCCTTGTACCACGGGAATGGTAGGCAGAGACCACGGAACGCCACCTTACTCTATCCTGATACAACTTTCGAGCCCCACGTACATTAACTATCCTTTTCATACAGCTTTTTTCATTCTTGTCACTTCGGATCCCAGTTTTTCTAATTTAAACTTATTTTTAGAAATTTTGCATTTACCGAAACTCGTCTTTTTCTTTTAGTGACTGTATTGGTTTCGACGTGTGATGTGTAGAAAAAAATAAACTGTAAACATTATTATTTAAATAATTTTATTATTTTCTCATACCATATTATATTATATATATGATATATTAATCAGTTTATGAATTAATTTTGCGTGGTCAATTTCATTTTCTGTTTGTGATTAAAAGACAAGCCATTCAAAAGTCTAACATCCAACATGGAAATAGAAAGCGGGGTAAAAAAATCCAACAATCACCGTGACCTGTAATCTTTCGTCTCGCTGAGTTTCATTGTACCCCATCTTGCTATTCCACCATAAATGATGGTCCCTAATAGGGTCAGTAGATTTCATAGCCTCTGATGTACCTTTAACGATTAACCGTTTTATTATTGCAATTTTCAATGCCACTGTTGGCCATTCAATTCATAATTTCTGTTTCCTATATTTTCAAATATTTATACATCATAGGAAATGACTCTATTTTTCCGGATTTAAATCGCGTATATTTGTTTCTTCAAACAAACCGACGTTTCGGGCCCTTTACAGGTCCCATGGCCAACAATGGTCAGTCAACCGTGACCATGGGACCTGTAAAGGGCTGTGAAGAAAATAGATTCATTTCCTATGTGTAACAATCGCGAAAACCTAAGAACTCGATATTTATACATCAATAAATTTGTTTTAGAGAAGATAGAGAGGCGGATGCTTCGATGGATTGGTCATGTAGAAAGAATGAATGTTAGATTTATGGAACGAAGGTAGAAAAGGTACTCGGCGTACATACATCAAAAGACGTCCACTGTAGAACATAGATTTCCAGACTAGCCGATAGGACGACGTGCGTCCATCGGTTACCCTTATCGGGTCCATCTAGTAGGGCGTCGTCCCACTGCACGCCTTCCGGTTCGTGGTCTCCATTCGAGAATCATTCTGCCCCAACGGCCGTCAGTTATACGACCTCTGTGCCCGGCCCACTGCCACTTCAATTGATAATCCTATGAGCTATGTCAGTGACTTTCGTTCTTCTACGGATCTCCTTAATTCTGGTTCGATCACGTAGAGAATTGCAGAGCATTTCTCGCTCCATAGCTCGTTGAGTGACTTTGAGTTACTTTATGAGGGCCATAGTAAATGACCACGTTTCAGAGCCGTAAGACATCGGCATACATATGTCAAGCAGATTGGCAACTTTGTTTATTACGCATTGTTGTTAATTTCAGGTCTTTCAGGCAAACTGTGCTGCAGGGATATGTTAATTTGAAAGTAAACATAAGTATTCTGAAGTGAGAGAGAGAGAGCTGGAAAATAGTGGGTCCATTCATCCAGTCCAGTCATCAAGGCCTTCTTCATTGGACTGGTCAACTTTTTAAATCACGAACCTGCCATCCGTTAGTCCACGCCTGTATTATTATTAGAAACTAAACTGCACACGATTCAAAAGCACTCATTAAAGCAGACTGTGTGACGGAAATTGAAGCCACGACCTTCTAAATAAAGAGCCGTTTGTCAGTAAAAATTAATAGTTTATGAGACTATGCATTGTCAAGAAGGTTCCGTTACTAACTTCGAAGGTACGTAAAGTTAGAGACAGTTCGCGTTTGTCTTTGCCTACGTAACTTGGGCCTTTGAAAAGCGAGAGTGAATTGACATTTGGCAAACATGCTCCGTTTTCGATAATACCTAAGCAAATCCACATCTTTTTTTCCCGTTTAGTTCAAAGAGTGCACAACACTTGCGTAAGGTTCAGTTTTGACATACCTAAGCGTGCCCATGTCACGCCTTATATTACGGGATCTAAAATAGCATCAAAATGTCACTCCACCGAGAGCAACATCTGGCTTGCTTCGTATTTGATATGGTCAAGACAGGTCAACCTGACAGAAAAGTTATCTTAGCTTGACCATGGAAGATATGGCGCTCGTTGGACGGATTGGGTGTTAGAAATCCCTCCGCACATCACGTCTGCTTCCCGTGGGAGTTTCAGATATGCGGCCTCGAAGTGCTGGAACAATACCGCCGCCTATCCGCTCACGCGATGCGCTCATCCTACCGCAAAATGGCGGCTATTTGGTTTCGCAAATTAGAAAAGGATTCAGTTTAAATACAAGTTTTTATAAATAAAAATTATTATATTATATTATATACTACAACAAAAACATCTCAAATAAAATGCAGTAATACACCGCAAATCCTGCCTTTAAAAAGCACTAATGAAATTTTTGATGTACTTGGGTAAATATGATAATATTCCGTTTTAGTGGTTCTAACGTTTACCATGAAATTACTCCTTAAAGTATAGTTTATAAACATTTATATTCAGGGTAAACTTAAAAAACGCAACTTACGGTATGTTTTCAATAAATAAACACCGACATCACCAGCCCAAACAATAACACACACGATTGTCGTGACGTATTTTTGAAGTTGTTTATTTTTTTTAAACGACAGACCCAGGCATTAAAAACTTTATGGTTTGCTAGAGTAGTTACCGAAATAGCAATTAGTATTAGTTCTTTTACCTGTTATAACTTCGATATCCGATAAATCGGTATAAAATCATCACCGGCACCTCTAGGTGTGGTATGCTTCCAGAGACGCATGAATCGCGTGAGCGGATAAGAGGGTACTAAAGTCGGTCTACTCTTTTAAAATCAAATTGAAACAATTATTAACATCATACTAGGCCGAGTTGCCCACGGGTGGCCGTATTAAATGACATTTCATATCTATTTCTGGTTATATACTCGATGATTCAACATAACATAAATAATTATTATTATTGATACAGAAATCGGGATAACGTAAACTGTTATGTCAACAGAAAGTGCCATGCGGACAATAATATACACTGTAGATTATCATTTAAAAAGGAATAATCTTTGAACGATTGTTTCTTATATTTATCAAGAGCATTTCTATTGGGTGTCATATAACATACTCTGGCCTAAATTAACATTAGTGTCCCTCTTGAAGTTAAAGGCTTGCTGTCACATTGGTATAATAGTCAGAAAAATGTTGTCAAATGGGCGAATTATTTTTATAGCGAATACACGCTGAAATGTGGCGTGAGGCAGGGTAGATTGAGTTGGGCTTGGCGGATCCCCCCTATGGCGCTCGTACCATAGAGGCGATCCGCCCTGTCCTCGTAGAGTGGGTAAACCGGTCCCACGGGCCACTGTCGTTCCACCTTGTGCAGGTGCTGACCGGGCACGGCTGCTTCGGTCACTACCTGCACAAGGTGGCGAGGAGGGAACCGTCCCCGTCGTGCCACGAGTGCGGCGCTGCGGATGACACCGCGCAGCACACCCTAGAGGTGTGTAGCCGGTGGGATGAGCAGCGCCGCACTCTGACGGGGACTGTAGGGCAGGACCTCTCGCTGCCGAGCGTGGTTACCGCCATGCTCGAAAGCGAGGAGTCCTGGGAGGCGGTGGCCTCCTTTTGCGCAGAGGTTATGTCGCAAAAGGAGGCCGCGGAGCGGGTGCGCGAGGACGCGGCGGACGCGCACCCGCTCCGGCGCAGACGTACGGGGAGAAGGCGAAGGCAGTTCGCTGCTCGCCTGATCCCCTAGTGAGACCAGCGGGCTCTGGACAGGGACTCCGGAGCCTGCACTGCACAGCCTCACTCGTCTGGGGGGCGGGTCGGAGGACAACCGACTCGCCCCTCCGTTGACGCGGGAGCCCTGGCGTAAGCTAGGGCGGCCGGGCGGCATCGTGGTGAATGTTCACTGATCCCACGGCGCCGACTCAACCGGCGAGAGGGAAACCCGGGGGGGTTTTAGTGGGGTAGTCCCTCAGTTTGGAGGGAGAGTCCCCACATAACTCCTGAGTCTCAGAAGAAAGAAAAAAGAATTAGTGGAAATAAATTCGGTTTTATAAAAAATATGTTAAAGTTGTTTTACGATTTTTTAAATGTTTATCGTACAAGAGATTTTTGTCAAGTGGTAAACAGATCAAAATTTGAAGACGGGACGTGCCCGCTTCGGCGATTGCGCAGGTAGTGGCGATGGGACGGAACAAAAACACACAAAGGTGTTAAAGAACGATTCAAAATTTAAAAACAAGTGGCCAGGAACCGGAGAAAAGGCGATAAAAAGGCGGGGGTGACTATGTAAGGAGGTCACATAGTCACAACCTTCTCTCTGTATGTAAACTAAACCATCTCCTTATAGAATACCAACGCTCACCAATGCGACAAAGTGACACAATTTATGTAGATACAAAAATAACAATCTCGTTACTTGACTCTAATTACAGTTAACTCGTTGAAGTTAAGTCGTTACAATCTCACGGTGAAATATTTACCAACTGCAAAGTGGCACTTAACATAGTGCAAATGGGTACAAGTACAACTTATACAATGTTGGTTTATATACAGCCGTGAACGAGGTAAGAAGGTACACGTTTATTGTCGGGGTAAAAGCATTTACGGGGAAATTGGGTTTCTTTTAAAAATACAAGAAAATTGTAGTACGTACAGCGTTGCCACTAAGTGCGGCGTACGTAGTAAGTACTGTAGAAATATCGAGGACAATTCGACTATAACTAGTACCTACGAACATAAAATTGTATCGGACTTAAAAAAAACGTGACTTGTATTTGAAAACTGACGAAAGAACTGTATTTTTACTGGTTTCCGGGCTTAAAAGTAAACGTCATATCTGCAAAGTGGAAGTGTAAGCGCGTTTGCGCATACCATCCGCGTCCTGATTTTGATTAAAATTGAAATCGATCCGATTGGGTTAGTCTCGAAATCAGATGGGTTTCTAGGCGGAAGATGAACCTGATTCCTACTGCATCTTTCTAATTTGTGAGTTAAATCAAGTATTGTTCCGATTTGAAATGTCAAAAGTTTCCGATCGGCCAGTCGTGAATCGCAATTATGCGCCACGACTCGAAAAAGACAGTTCCGATCGGGAGAGGCAATCAAAATCAAGCTGCTGATTTGCATTCATTCCTAATCCGAGACTATACGAATCTAGAAAACTGTGGACCCACTTCGGATGTCGCTTGTGCACTAAGTCCAACTCGAATCCGAGAAAATACAAACATCGCTTGTACACCTAGTTATAAAATGGCACTTCGGACACCTGTGACATTTCGGACCGTCATTTCACGGATTGGGGACTGGGGGGCTACTCTTGATCTCCGTCCGAAACAATTACTGTCAAATAAGTAATATTCGACAAAATTAAAAGACAAGTATCCAGTATGAAGCTTCATTCGCAACACGCGTCTTTTCATTTGGTCAAGTATTGCTTATTTGGCAGTAATTGTTTCGGACGGATGTCGAACGGAGATCAAGCGTAGATCCCCTGAAACGAATGGGACGTAGTGCAATCACACCCTATCTAACCCTAACTTGCCAAAATATAACACTGCAAGTCCCAATATAGAGTTATGTAATTTAATTACAAGGAAAAAAACAGGTGCGATGATTTAATGGTTTGACCTACAGTCGACCAATACGGGGTTGTACTTCTGAATTTTTCGGAATTTATGCTCGAAATTTAATTTGAAATTTACTGTAAGATTTTCGTTGAAGGCAAACATCAGTGACAAAACCGTCGAAGAAGGTTCACAGGCCTCGGAAAACGTGTGAAGTCTCTAACCTGCATTAGGACAGCGAAGCGTGGCGGACTATCACCTAAAACCCTGCCTATGACCAATGTCCAGCAGTAGGACTTATAAATGGGTTGATGATGCATTCGTATTTATTTCTTTTCTCCCGTGGTCAGGTGTTACAAATGATTCAAATGAAACAAATGATGAAAATTACAACTAGAACGTAATACATGACCCTGAATAGGGCACGGCAAGTCAATATATTGAATACAATAAATTAAAACATTTTTTTTTAAATGGTGCTCTTGCTTTGAAGTGCTATTTTAAGGATTCAGAATCAAATTACGTTTGTCTTATTTACTCTTTCTAACGCAGTGTTTAACTTTACGTAATATCAAAATCAAAAACAATTAATTTTGTAGCGGCGTGTAATGAAGTTTTGTGACGTCATCATCTTATTTAGGTTACATCACTTATGTTCGTATTATAAATATACTTCCACTGGGTTTGTAGCATCTGAACCCGGGGTCTGTTTAAAGTAGCAATGAAACCCGGAAGAGCCCAAAAGCGAGTATTGTGTGATCTCGGGACTGGTGCCTTGTCAAAAAGAATTAAGTTTGAGTCGCAACCAGTCCCGGGTCCAGTTGCACCTCGAGAGATGCAAACCTGTAGGCACGGCTCTTATCTTCCGAAAGGAACCGCGAGACGGCTCCTTGTGGAGCTACGCCTATCCTGCACATGTATGAATCTTTAATTAACTTCGTTCCCATACACTATAATTAGTTTCACTATACTACCGATAACTTACCAATTAGCTGTTAAAATATATGTGGAAGGGTATCACCACTACGTACCTGTAAAACAAAAAGAAACAATATTAATTATAGAATAATAAATCACTGACTTCTAGGCCTGGCGGAGAAAGATCTCACTCGATTATTTTTTCAAACTAATCTTTCTGATACATTTTTGATATAATGTGGTTCATGTCAACATTGTAATAACATTGATATTGATAGAGAGCGTAGGGTTGACCCGTAGGTCTGCAAGGTGTACCAAAAACCTAAAGTAATCGCTGTTTAAAGCTTGCTGCCAGACCTTTAACACCTGCAGCGTACGGGTCAACTACACACAGCTTGAGGTCTCTAAGAGTCATGTGCGATAATCATCGAGTATATAACCAGAACTGGACAAAAAAGGGCCATCCATCCCTGGCAACTCATCAGGCAAATGGGCATTATATCACTTTTAAATATCAACTCTCGTTGCGCTTAAATAACAAATTAGAAAACTGAAATAGTACAGCGCCAACAACTGACCTGTGTGTACGTCTCCGTATATTCCAAAAATAATCAGTAATTGGTAATTTTATTGCATTCCACAATGTAAAAATACAAGGATGAAATTTACAGCTGTTATGTTCTCACTAATTGTGGACCCTTGTTGGGAACAGCAGTTTTAGTAGAGAGGAGGACGCTATGCTGATATATTTCCTTTTCAAAGAGTAAAAATTGTAAAAATTATTTAAATTGTAAAAATTATTTAAGATGTAAAAATTGTATAAATTAAATGCACTGAATAACAAAATAATCTGTATTTATTGTGATAAAGATAATATCTCTAACAATGGGGGTCTGTTCCATTCGGTGATGTGGGAAAAACAACAAAACATCTAATTACAAAACAAACGGAATCACATTTCATCGGTCCCTGAGTATTAAATATGTAATTTTTCAATTTTCGTATATTAAAGCTCAAGTTAAACTGGTCGATTTGAAGTGAAACAATTTACGCCACCCGTCAATTGTTTCGAATTCGGGTTGGCCAATCGGAGCGCAGTTGTCACCGTAATGATTTGGCAGAATAGTTTTCAAACAAATGAAATGACATTTCGTATCTATTTCTGGTTCGAGTATATACTCGATGACAATAATATATTCAGGATGCTGTTGTTCGCCGACGCTTATGGGGACGGATTTGCCGCCATCATGAGAAAGAGAGCAAATTTCTTGATGCGCAGTGCATGGCTGCGGTAAGGGCATCGTGAGTATTATTGCTAGCAGGGTCCAGGGTTCATTTCTTGAACACTGGACCTAACTTCAAGTATACACTAAACCCAGTATATATTTATAAATTGTAATTACTAACACACCTTAGTGTGTAAGTTTTTCCTTTGTTACGCTGAACAATATGGATGAATAATCTGAAATAAAGTATTTGAATTTGAATT
Source organism: Hyposmocoma kahamanoa (assembly GCF_003589595.1). NCBI lineage: Eukaryota > Metazoa > Arthropoda > Insecta > Lepidoptera > Cosmopterigidae > Hyposmocoma > Hyposmocoma kahamanoa. The sequence continues at coordinate 7,819,230 of NW_020653993.1, forward strand.
GGTATCATAATTCAATCTTTTTTAAGGTTCCTCTATATAATACATTGGTGTAGTTAGTAAGTCATAATCAAGTTAAGTATTGCACAGTTTATGGACCAAACAAGTATTTGTATTGGAACTTATCGTTTTGCACTTACTTAAGATGTTTTAACTTTAGTAATACTGCCAAAGATTCTACTAAGAAAATATTTATTATTAGTCGGTTTTTGATTTAAATAAAATACATAGACATGTCAAACGTGTTTGAACTAATGAAGGTATTTTATTCAAATTTATAAATTTTGTTTGAAGTGTTCATGTAAAATTAAAAAAGCAGATTTTTACAATTTTTATGTCTGATGCATAAATGGCGTTCTGTGGTTCTAAAAGCGATGCCACACGACGCGTTGCGCCTTCAATACTGACTAAACATACTAAGCTGTAACCAGTGGCACGACGATATAACACACCGTGTGGTTATGTGTATTACAACTCTTACTTAAAACCAAGTGTGCGTGAGTAAATTTTTCATTGAAAAAAGTTATATAACAATAGATTATAATTTTATTTTATTGAGCTTACTGCTACTTTTGTAAAATTGATTTCCATGCGAATAATTACGTATCAATTAAAACCTTCCTGTCATGAACATAAGAAAATAACATTATAATAATTGCCATATCAATCACTCAAAGAAGTTATTAGTCAATAGTTAGTCAAGGAGCTCTACTGCTACTAAATGTGATGCGATAATAATGATGACGAAATTGTGAGCGTTTCTGTTTAATTACTGTCCATGTACGGGTTGAGAATTGGTGGTGAATTTCAGTACTACAAAGTGGCCTATCTATAAACTTTATATAAACATTTGTTAGCACGAACTCGGCGCGAATTTCACGTACACAACTTCACCAAATAGCAATATTAAACGTCGGAAAGGTAAATATGTTAAAGGATAAATATTTGGTTTTTCTTATTGTATTGTAAGAAGAGAAACGTGATGGAAAGTAACACAAATGTTAGGTTGTAGTAAAGATAACATTTGCGGTCGCGCAATCTTCTATATTGAAGCCCCAAATTTGGTAATATTAAAATCATTTTAGTTGTTAGTCGAAAGACTGACAATGGCAGGATTTTGTACATTTGGTATTCTGCTAAAAGTTAAGTGTAGTGAATTGACAATGGCTAGCCCGATGGCTAGCCATTGTCAATTTAGAAGCTACTGTTCTACTGCCATTGCAATTTATTGCTATTCTGCTCTTCAATGGCGAGTTGATGGCGTAGTCTACTAAGTATTTGACGTAAGAAAATACATACATGTAATTTGAAGACTTCTGATTAAACAAGACTAAAAATTAAGATATGCATAGTAATTTCCACAGAACAATAAGTACAGTTAAAGTGGTTAGTTAGCGTCAGACGCGTGCCAACTACAGTCTCAAAAGACCTATCTGAGCTCCGTCCGCCATTTTCGCTTTGTGTGGTACGGTTGTGTCATTCTTTCGTGCAAATTGTCTAAAATCCTAGAAAAATGACTTAGTGCGCTGTTTTTAGTGCAGAAATGATAGCCGCACCAAAAACATTACCCGTGGTGGTATTTCATATAATCGGAAAGTCTTATTTTAGTATATTTTCAATTTTCTGTTTATGGAAATATTTTTTTGTTACAAAAAACGAAAGTAAAGCTTATGGGGTATAATATGGTCGCTTCTTCTTTAGAGAACTAAATTAAAAACTCCAATTTGTCATTGTTCAACAATTAATCGCTAGTTCAGAGAACAAAAAAGTAAGAGAATGCACACTCTCCGCCCCTCCCTAGATTTAGGTACCGCACCACGCCCCGCACATTGACGGTCACATTGACTGAACGACAACAAGGCTGTTGGCGAGCCGTTTTCGCGTTAAGACGGCTTTGATATTTGAATATAGTTTTCATTTATTCATCATGAAACGTGTACGTTAATATATCATTTTACGTTACTATTTATAATGTTCGTGAATTGCGCTGTGTACGGCTGTTTATTATCATCTAAACGGGATAAAGAGAGTAGTTTCTTTCGTTTCCCGAAAGATGTAACGAAGATTGACAAAAACTTATGTCTGGGACTCATTCAGTTATTGTATTTTTCGTTTATTTAGTGCAGAGTAATATATAATCAAGATTTATTATATCAATACAATGAGACGCCATAACTTAGTGAGTTAGTAGACAAAGGCTTTCGAATTTTCAGTTTGTATTGCCGATAAATATTACGTAGTGAATAATAATAATTATTAGAACCTAATTATTAACAAGGTAATGATAAACTTGGACACGCAATTTCAAATATCTTGGTTACCTTCTTTAAAACCTGTACAAAATCATCAATCTTTTAAATTTTTGTTAATATGTATATTTTTTAAATAAATCTTCAAATTTATTCCAGTAAGTGAATTAATGAAAAACATAATATTATATCAATATAAATACCTAATGAACATGTATAATTATTAGGATTCTATAACAGAATTAAAGATAACAGATTCGCTTAAGAATTTACGCTATGCTCCCGCTCTGACCACGTAACGTAAATTGTACGAGAAAGTGATGGATGCATCCTGTCACTTCACGCACACATTTGCGCGTGTGTAGATAGCGCCTTGCTGTATGTAATAGTAGTAGGAAAATAACTTTCGACTGTTGTATGAAGTGTCCGGGGTGTGCGCTAGATGGCACACTGATTGATATTTCAATATAATATCAAAACGTCGTAACGTCGTTTTTTTTTAATTTGAAACTACGACCAGTCAATACTACGGTTTTGCAGGTAAAGTAGTGTTTCAAATTAAGAATGTGTGACTTTTGGCGACATCGGTTCTGATGTAATCGAGGCACAAGGCACTTCCATTGCTTTTTGTCTTCCGTGGTAATTTCCTTGAAAGTTTTAGTAAGCGGAGCCTTAGTAAAATTACCATAGAAATTATTCGATTGTCAGTGATTGAATTGAAAACTCGGACCCACTTTGGATGTCGCTTGAGCACTATCACTTGTACACTTAAAGTCGTGAAAATTTTTAGGAATCGTGTTTTCACACCATATACTAATCAGGGAATATCCTCAATTTTACTATATATTTTTTTTAAATTCAACCCTTTGAATGTTATGCGGAACCAAACAAAGCCATTTCAGGTTGCATCGACTCTTAAATTTTTTTAAATCGCAATTATGTGAACGATATTAAACTGCCTCCGTGACCGAACAGTTACCATGCCGGACTGCCACGTAGAGGTCCCAGGTTCGATTCCCGGGCTGAGAGAAATATTTGTATGGTCTGTATACATAGGAAATGAAACTATTTTTCCGGATTTATTGTTTCTATAGGTTGACAGTCAACCGTGACCATGGGACCTGTAAAGGGCCCGAAACGTCGGTTTGTTTAAATAAACAAATATACGCGATTTAAATGCGGAAAAATAGTTTCATTTTCTATGTGTAACAATCGCGAAAACCTAAGAACTCGATATGGTCTGTATACATTTATGTCTCTCGTGAGTTTGGGTGTAATTTGTGGTAGTCTATGTATGTGTCCATGGCACCCGCGACACAGGGTTTTCCCTAGTGCTGACTGACTAGTGAGACTGCATCGCAACAACATCCTTTGCTTGTAACCTACCATTATTGTTGGTCATAGCCAATACCGCCAAAACTATTCCTTACGTGGAGTTTGGCGGATTTGGCGGGAAGAAATGCTATAAATAAGCGCGGAATCTTTTTGTATCCTCTCATTTGCCCATTGTACTCGTGATCGGGAAATAAACCATCGCAAGCAAATTACGTTTTATTCTACACTATAAAATTTAAATGCAAACTATGACTAGATATTAGTTTCTAGATTATTACAGAATATTACCGAGTTATTAAGTTAAACTTGAGTATTAACTTAATAATGGTAGGTTACAAGGAAAGGATGTTGTTGCGATGCAGTCTCACTAGTCAGTCAGCACTAGGGAAAACCCTGTGTCGCGGTTGCCATGGACACACACATAGACAACCACAAATTACACCCAAACTCACGAGAGAAATAAATGTATGCCATATAAATATTTCTTCCGGCCCGGGAATCGAACCTGGGACACTGCGTAACCGTTCGGCCATGGAGGCAGTTAAATTAGCGTAGCAATACCAATATAAAAGTAAATTGTCATCTGCAATTCAAATTTCTCAACAACAACGAGAACTAATTGATTGAATTTGTGGTGTAACCTATTCTATTTAAGAGTTAACGAAAGTGATACATTTCAATTACCATTTCTTCGAGTATGATACAATGTACAGTGACATCACACTGTATATTGTATCAGAATATGACCTGATCATGATTGCAACCTAACACTAGTTAAAAACTTACTTGTAAAGTTTTTTCGGCTATTGGAAATTAAAGAACACGTCAAAAGTATCCAGGGATCAAGTTTTTTTAAGTGTTTGATTACCCTACTAAGTTTTTATTTTACCCTATATATTTATTTATAATTAATAAAAAGAACAAAAACAAGCATTGGTGTTAATTTTTTTTTTTTACTGTAGTTCAGTATAGGATGGTTTCCATGCATATTAGACGATTTATGTCCGTTTTATGGCTAATACCATATAATTCAGATGTGAGAGTGGGTTCTGTAAAGAGCACGAAATGTTGGCTTATTTGGAAAAATAAGTACACGAGATTTTAGATCCGATTAAATAGTTCGTTTTTATATTTTAAGTACTGCCGCCTTTCCTATTTCTGTAGCCAAGCAGTCGGTTTTAAAAGTGCAGGTGAAATTACAAGCACATGAGACTTGTCAACTTCATATCTCAGGGTGACGCACACATACACTCACACTCAACATAGCCCCGCACTAGGAAAACCCTGTGTTGCGGGTGCCATGGAGACACTCATTAGGCAATTGCAAATTACACCCAAACTCACGAGAGAAATAAATGTATACAGACCACATCGAGTTCTTAGGTTTTCGCGATTGTTACACATAGGAAATGAAACTATTTTGCCGGATTTAAATCGCGTATATTTGTTTATTTAAACAAACCGACCTTTCGGGCCCTTTATAGGTCCCATGGTTACGGTTGACTGTCAACCTTGTAAAAATAAATCCGGAAAAATAGTTTTATTTCCTATGTATACAGATCATACAAATATTTCTCTCAGCCCGGGAATCGAACCTGGGACCTCTACGTGGCACTCCGGCATGGTAACCGTTCGGTCACGGAGGCAGTTTAATATCCTTCAGATAATTGCGATTTAAAAAATTTAAGAGTCGATGCAACCTGAAATGGCTTTGTTTGGTTACACATAACATTGAAAATGTTGAATTTGGAATAAATATATAGTAAAATTGAGAATATTCACTGATTAGTATATGGTGTGAAAACACTATTCCTAAAAATTTTCACCACAGAAAAAAACACTTATCTCGAAATTTTACAAGAAAACTGCTGTATTCAAAACTTACTTCACATATACGAATGATTTTTTATATATCAACTGAACTACATAGAACAATTATAGTATACATTCTTCTAATAGCTTTAATTATATTTGTAAAAAAATAAATTCTGAAATAAAACCAGCGTCCCTGTCAATATGGGAAAAATTCTTAAATTTTGTAAAACGTTAAGGAACAAAAGTTGTTGTTAATGACGTTACTAATATACTGCGAAATTGCTAGAATTTTCCAAACAACCCTGTACAGTTCTATACCGTGCACACGTGCACAATAAATTCACAAATAAGATCATGGTAAGCATATAAATCCAACCCTGAGGAAAAGCCCGAGGGCGTTCATAAATTGGTTACAGTTTATGGGCAAACCAGAAAAAGTGATACCGTGATAAAACCTTTTTATTTGAATCATCATTAGTGAATGACTCACAGAGTTTATGTACGCAGCAGTAGTTGCCGTGTCTCCTTGTGAAACAGGGAAATACTGCTTATCTATTTCTGTCACCAAGCAGTAATGTTAGCATTACTGCGTTCCGGTTTTGAAGGGTAAGGGTGCTGGTGGAATTACACATTCAGACTTATCAATTTACGTTGCTACTCAGTTCTTTGCGGCTTAAAGCTGTCAGTGGCAACTGCAACTGTTATGGACAGTCGTCTCGCTGGCCACAAATCGTACGACACTCGTCATTTCATAATCATTAAAAAGCATAATGAATTAACCGACTTCAAAAAAGGAGGAGGTTCTTGATTTGACTGTATTTTTTTGTGTCTGGTTCGCGACTACTCCAATATTTGTGTACCGATTTCGATGATTCAGTTTTGTCAGAAAGGAGGTAGCTCAGTGGTCGTCACATTCAAATGGGAAGAAAATATCCCACCTTTAAGGGTGTACAAAATTATATCTCCTAGTGGTTTGTAGCAATACAGCTCCTTGCCTATTTCTGCTGCCAAGGAGTATTGTTAGCATTATACTGTGTTACAGGTTTGAAGGGTAAGGGTGCTGATAAAATTACAGGCCCGTAGGACTTGTCAACTTATGTCTCAGGGTATCGGGCGCAGTGGCAGTGCCCCTCAGGTCTTTGCGGTTTAAAGCTCTGAGTGGGACTGTAATGGTTATGGACAGGTGTCAACTTACCATCAGACGCACGACTTGTTCGTCCCGTCACTTGTTGTTATAAAAAAATCTACATCATTATTATTCGAATGAAACAACCCACGAGACTTAACGAGCTCGCGCGGTTTGGAGCTCTCCTTTTATATTTTGCTCGATGATTTCGTCAAGGTGTTTGTGTCAAACTTATGACATCAAATACATAACACCAGAAACGTAAAACCACACCTAAACAAATTGTTTGCAATAATTCATCTCGGTTCGCGGAAATTTGAAGGGTGTATAAATTTAAATTTTCGTTATATGTAATAATGTATCTGTGACAATGTTGTACACACGAGAAAACAATAAAGAATTAAATTATACGAAGGTGTAAGGGTGTGTACATAATCTCTTTTTCTCAAATTTGCTCGGAAATGTTTGCTTACTTTTAAAACACGAATACGGAAAGTTTATGCCTGCAAAGTAAATATGAAAATCCATTACTATCCACTTCTCTAAACTTTTAAATCTACATAATAACGAACAACCCAAAGTGTTTATAGTTGCGAGAATTAAAAGTACATGCTTCAAAACTTGAGCACTTATGAGCGACACACGGGCAGAGGCCGAGCGTTGCGAAACGCGGGAAAACTGAAGTCCGTTGCCCACCGTCAGAGAACAAATAGGTAACGAGAACGAACACCCTCCGTCCCTCCCTAGCTTTAGATACCGCAACTGTTAATACATAACATCATTTTACGTCACTATTTGTAATGGTCGTGAATAGTGCCGAGTAGGGCTGTTTATAATCATCTAAACTGGATAAAGAGAGGATTTTTTTCGTTTTTTGAAAGATGGAACGAAGTAAGTAAAAAAAACTTATGTCTGAAACTTATTCAGTTACAGTTTTATTTAGTGCAGAGTAATATATAATACAGATTTTTTATATCAATATATCTATATAACTTCGTGAGCTAGACAAGGGTCCTCGAATTTTCAATTTGTATTGCCGATAAATATTACGTAGTGAATATACCTAATTATTAATTAGGTAATGGTAAACTTGGACACGCAATTTCAAATACTTTGGTTACCTTATTTAAAGGTACCTATCTAATATATAACATTTTAAGTGCTTTTAATATATTTTTTTAAATAAATCCTCAATATTATTCTAATAAGTGAATTAATGAAAAATATAATATTATATAGACATAACTAAGTAATGAACATGTGTAATTATTAGGATTCTATAATAGAATTATAGATAACAGATTCGCGTTAGGAATTTCGCTATGTTGCCGCTCTGACCACGTAACGTAATAGTACGAGCAAGTGATGGGTAACCCTGCCACTTCACGCACACATTTGCGCGTGTGCAGATAGCGCCTTGCTGTAATCAGTAGTAGTAGGAGTAGGTGAATAATTTACGACTATTGCATGGAGTCCGGGGTGTGCCACCGTACCGAACTCGCAACGAGAAATCCGCGGGTAATACATAGGGCGCAGTATAAATTTCCGGAACTGGCCACTCACATAAACAATATTTAAAAAGAAAATTACAACATTTGAAAATGGAATTCTTTGGCTGTAGAATACAGTTTGTTTCATCTGACTGTCACTTGTTTTTACATTGTGGCGTCATTTTAGAAATTGGTTCTCTACATCACCACTGATTTAACTTGTGAAAATTTTCGTGACTCAGTGACGAATTTCGTGATGGTCTCCCGTCCACTGCTGTGAACAACAAAAACATCGATGCTGTGCGCCGTATGATCATAACAGACAGGTATGTGACATACAATGAGATTCGGGCATCTTTAGGCTTAGGCATGAGTCAAATACAATCAAGACTACTGCAAACATTTGGGTGTGAAAAAGCTGTGCTTTTGGTGTATCCCACACAATTTGACCGAGGCTCAAAAAAGTAACGCATCACTTGGTGCAATACCATGATTATCAGATTCAACGAAGTGGCGTCAAATTTGGCGAATCGTTGTACCGTGAATTGGTACACGACAATTGGTTTGCCGGAAGTTATTGACAAACTCCGTAAAAATAGCCGTAAACGCCGTATCATCTTGCACCACGATAATGCCAGTTCTCACACGGCCAGAGAGACAAAAGAATTTTTGAAGGTGAACAACGTTGACCTTATGAGCCATCCCGCGTACTGTCTCGACCTGGTAGCTTGTGACTTTTATTTATTTCCAAAAATTAAGAACCAGTTACGCGGTCAACGATTTTCATCACCTGAAGAGTCTGTCGAAGAGTATGAAAAGTATGTTTCAGACATTGTCACGGAAGAGTGGCATAAATGTTTTCAAAATTGGTTCATTCGTATGAAAAAGTGCATTACGCTAACGGAGAATATTTTGAGAATCAATAAATTCTGACCATTTATAGTATTTTTTTCTCATTCATTCCGGAAACTTATAGTGCGCCCCACAGAGATCCCCGAGTCTTCGAACATCTATCCATAAACGTTAAAAGTGTTATAAATGATGAAACGTTTAATACCCGACTTAAACTGCTTTTATTGGATAATGAATTCTACAGTGTCGATGAGTTTCTTTTGAATCAATTGTAATTTTGTTTCACGTGACAAGCAGTAGTTATATTACTTTAATTTGTATTCATTATTGTTGTTTGCGTTAGTGACGATCATTTATCTCTTGACATTGTATTTTCAATTGTAATATTGTGACATTGATAATATGAAATAAATGATCTATTTTATTCTTTATAGGTGGTTGCGTAATAATGCAAACGAAGTACTTTAAAGTCGTCACTAAGTAAGAAGTACGTTTTGATACTTGTTATCGCGATGTATATATAGGGATGTGGATTAAACGTACCGGTAATTATATTAGACGATTCTCACGAGAAATCGATTTGAATTTTTATGAGCCTATGATCGTTTGGATTCTTTTCCTGGTTTGGTTTTCAGTTCTAGATAGAACTATTAACATTTA
>NW_020653993.1:7828763-7830566 GCF_003589595.1 Hyposmocoma kahamanoa
CTTATGTGGTGTCATGGTGGTAAACAAATAAATGTATTTTCTTTCTTTACTTTGTGTTTAGGCTCATTATGATTCATACTTTCATAATAATGCTTTTTTGTTATCGTAAAGGAGACCACGATTACGAATACACCGAAAGCGGATAAACAAACTTGTGAACTTGTTAAAAAAATAAAAATAAAATCATTTATTGCAGACAATTTACAGTCCGTTTTGTGAGTACACTTACAAACTATCTATTATACTGTTAGTACAAAAGTTACGGAATAAAAATAAAGAAAATAAAATGAATGAATGAATGAAATGACTACATAATACCTGCTAAGTCCACAGAACTCCCAGGACTTGAAGTTCGATGAACCTAACAAGCAGATCGGAGTCCCACCTATCATTTTAAGAACTCTGTTTGAGCTCTCTCGCACTCTGCGCAGGCAGAATGATACCTTTTTTCACATTACTGCGTACGCAGTACGTACCATAGTACCGAGGAAGCCCAAACAGAGCCCTGAATACACTGTTATACAAAATGCGTAGGTAGAGTTGTAGGCCTTCTGAGTAAAATTGACCCATAGGTTACTTTATTATGTAGAATGTCTGACAGTACGCTTTAAAAAGCGATATTTTGACTACAGGTGTACAACGGGCAAACCCATAACCTAGCCGCTCACGCGATACATGCTGCCGTAGACGCATACCACACCTAGAGGTGCCGGTGATGATTATTTACCGATTTATCGTATATCAAAGTTATAACAGGTAAAAGAACTAATATTCATTGCTATTTCGGTAACTACTCTAGCAAACCATAAAGTTTTTAATGCCTGGGTCTATCATTTAAAAAAAATAAACAACTTCAAAAATACGTCACGACAATCGTGTGTGTTATTGTTTGGGCTGGTGATTTCGGTGTTTATTTATTGAAAACATACCGTAAGTAGCGTTTTTTAAGTTTACCCTGAATATAAATGTTTATAAACTATACTTTAAGGAGTAATTTCATGGTAAACGTTAGAACAACTCAAACGGAATATTATCATATTTATCCAAGTACACCAAAAATTTCATTAGTGCTTTTTAAGTGCAGGATTTGCGGTGTATTACTGCATTTTATTTGAGATGTTTTTGTTGGTAGTACGGAGGATATTTATTTAGCAATGCATAAGAATAATTTTTATTTATAAAAACTTGTATTTAAACTGAATGCTTTTCTAATTTGCGAAACCAAATAGCCGCAATTTTGCGGTAGGAAGAGCGCATCGCGTGAGCGGCTAGCTTAGTACCCCGAACCGACGAAGCCCTGCATTTCCTTTCTATGTGGAAGTTGTCTACAAGTTTCCGTGACTATGTACCAAAGATATTTGAATTGTTTTACACTGTTTAATCATATTCCGTTAAGAAATAGAGGTGGAATATTGTTTAAATATTTGCTGTTAGCTTTGAATAACATAAATTCACTTTTCTTCTCGTTTCGTTATGTATTAATAATTAATACGAAGATCGAACACTAACAAAAAATTACTTTAATCAGGCTGGCAGCAAACTGTCCTAGATGCTACGCCAACTAAGCCTCAGAACGAACCAACGGATCTTATGATAATTTTTCTATGTGCTTGTTGCAGATCTTAGTTTGGTTTTTAACGACTTTTTTGCCGTAACACCATTTGTGAGAAATCTATTTCTTGACTCATACATCCTTACAGCTAGACAGGAAGACGCTGGTTCGAATTCAGCCGGATCGTAGGAATTTTTGTTAGTGATCTTTGTATTAATAATTATAACAAACTAGTGGAATCACTTTGCAAA
>NW_020653993.1:7895566-7896236 GCF_003589595.1 Hyposmocoma kahamanoa
ACAAATACAGCAAACGTCAAACTCGCGGTATCACGGGCTGGTCGGTTTCTCGACGCATATCAAAAACGACAAATCGCACCCCTCATGGAAGAATAGCATAAGTGGAGTTACGTTGAACATGGTTTTTGCTCCATTGGATATAGAAAAATATAACCCAAATCCTCTCCAATTCTTGTAACTCTGTCTACAATATTAGTCGAAAACCGTCTTGATTATTTTTTCTTATTTATCTTCATGTGTGCCTTGCTTTCTCAAACTCGTATCTTATAAAGAGTGATTATTCAGAAGATCGCAAAACTTTCTATTTCTTTTAAATTTCTTATCAAGGGTGTTAATTTGGACGCGTTACTTTAAGAGTAGGTAAAAGCCAGTATGTGCATTGAAAAGAAATGTGAGGTGAAATCAGCCAGGAAAATTTGTATATACAATCCATTTTTGCATTTCAGTAACTTTGGGAATATCTGAATGTTTGTCAAATAGCCATACCAAGTGCCACCATAACTCGTTTCATTACACTTGTTAGTTCTACGACGCATTGATATTACAAAATTCGCAGCACAAGAAAACCGCACCATTGTTATGGTTGAAAATGTTTTTTTTTACCATTGTTCCTAAGCATTGACTTACAAATAAATGGACGACAGGTCTAATACAAAAACCACGAAAAAAA
>NW_020653993.1:7896246-7920994 GCF_003589595.1 Hyposmocoma kahamanoa
CGATTTTAACGCCCTATAAGTTCGGACACTTTTTAGCGCGGACCCGACGTCCATATAATTGTAAGTCAATGTTCCTAAGCGTAAGTTTTTTTTTACTCTGCAAGGCAAGCAATGTGTGAAATTCGCTGCCTGCAGACTTATATACACTCCATCATCAACCTCATCGTCACTTTCCATCAGGTTAAATGGAAGAAGCAGTAGAGCTCCTCTGAAAGAAATCGTCCAGTGAAGTACTGCCACCTCACCTATTTCAGCCGCCAAGCAGTAATGTGAGCATTACTGCATTCCGGTTTCGAAGGGTAACGGTGCTGGAGAAATTACAGGCACATGGGTCTTGCCCACTTATGTCTCAGTGTGACGGGCACAATGGCAGTGTCCCTAAGGTCTTTGCATTTCAAAGCTCTGAGTGGCACTGCGACTGTTATTGATAGGCTTGTCGCTTACGACCAAGCTCACTTGTTTGTCCCGTCGTTTGATATTATAATAAAAAGGTCAAATGCGTACGCTTTTTTTGTATAATAAGAAACAATCAAGATCACTATTAAGTTTCGTCTATAAAGGGTATATGTAGTACAACAAAAACAAAAAAAAATCAACACCATAAGATGTAAAAGATCTTGCATAACGTAATATCAATTCGATGTAGATTGTAAATATATAGCAACAAATGTGCTAAAGTACAAGTAAAATATTAAAGTTAAGAAGTAAATTATTCTTGTAGCAAATATATTAAGGTAATAAATTGACTTAAAAGTAAGTATCGTACCAATGAGATGTAATATTTGTATTTTTAAAGAAACTGCCATGTTTGTTTGTTTGTTTGTAACTTGGTGATAAGAGTGTAAAATAGTCGAAATTAAATAGAATCGAAGATTGTATACGACTGTTGGCTGTGTCTAGTGGCCACGTTTAGTAGCCGCCAGTAGCGACCCAGTATACGGTGGTAATCAGCTAGCAAAAATAAATGACTGACTGGCAGCGTCATTACAATACATTATTATTGCTTGTTGAAACAGAGATTGTAAATAATGGCCCTTATGATCTTTCTGCCGAAAATCTGAAAAATAAACGACGTCTTTAGCAGTCACGGTAAAATTTGCAATTTGCTTTTCCATCCGTCAACATGCTAACACGTTTTACTACGTATTAATTCTATTTTTAAACAAAATGTTATGCATGCATTTTCCTGGAAGGTTACGTTTTTGGAAGGTTACAACAAAGTTGAATGTTAAATAAGTAAGAATGTTATATAAGATACATGACAATCACATTAATTCATTGTTATCGAGTATATAACCAGAAATAGAGACGAAACAAAGGCTATCCATCCCTGGCAACTCATTAGGCAAATGGGCCTATAATTATATAACTTTTAAATATCAACTTATCAACTTTCGTATGCAGTGAAATCACAAATTAGAAAGCTGAAATAGTACAACGCCAACAACTGACCTGTGTGTACGTCTACGTATATTCCAAAACTATTCTGTATTTGTTGTAATAAAGATAATATCTGTGACTACTTGCTGTTCCGTTCGATGGTGTGGGAAAAACAGCAAAACATCTAATTAGAAAACAAAAGGATCCCATTTCATCGGTAATTAAATATTAAATATGTAATTTTTCAATTTTTGTGTATTATATATAGCAAAGCTCAAGTTAAAATGGCCTGTTATCAATTGTATCGAATTCGGGTTGGCCAATCGGAGAGCAGTTGTCACCGTAATGATTCGGCAGAATAGTTTTCAAACAAATTAAATCACATTTCGTCTCTATTTCTGGTATATACTCGATTCCCTTTCGACAAATATGGCAAATCCCTTAGAGCAAATACGTTTAGATGAAAATACTGTAACCAACATAATTTGACCACTGACCTCAATTAAAATTTAATTGCCTTTAATGGCTATTTAACAACTCAATTGTATTAACCAATTAACCGTTAACTGTTAATCACCCGTGAAACTTTAAACATGCTTGAATATATTCATAATGTTTGTATAAAAGTTATTGATGGCCTTACCGTTTAATACAAATAACAATATTATTAAACTATCTGCACAGGGCGAATAAACTAACTCCGTTTAATATAGTTTCATCATTTTCAACCCATTTCTTCTTCTTAACGTGTCGATGCTTCTTTTATTCTAATACTTACATTGACTTTGAATAATATGTTGCCACCGTGACTGCGTCATCCGCCGCGTAGAGAACTTCCCTCTTATTATGAGGGGCACAAGAGCAAGTGCTCCATGGACTCTGTTGGTGCACCGCACCCATTACACATATTGCTGCATTGTTCTTTAAGATAAGGGCTTTAAGGTCATAATCCGCCATGTTGATTCGTAGTGACTTCACATGTTGTCCAAGGGCTGTGAACCTTATTCGACATGAAGGATTCATCATGATATTTTCCTTCTGTTTTTTTAAGAATTCCATTTGGTCTTCCGATAGCTCAGATGGTAGAGCGCTTGGCATGCGACAGGTATCTTGCCTCCTTCAAATCATCATTTAAGAAATTTTTATTATTTACTCAGGTGTCTAACAGCACTGGCGGTCGTGATGTTGACTCCTTGCCATTTTACTACTGACATTATTATCCCTTATTATCCCAACCACAAATACATAAGAACACAATACATCTCTTCATCTGGATTGCATAAGCATCTTCTGGCCCGATCTTAGTCTGCAACTTAGTCTGTGTATTTAGTAGCAAGTAGAAGTATATATATATATATATATATATACTCGTATATATATATAGTGCTACGCATTACTGTAACTTCGATCTTTCTTTCTTTACATAGAAGAAAATTTCGAGTCTTTTATCAAGTACCATTTTATTCAGTCATTTTGTAAGCAAAGCATTTTACTTAGTAACCGTAAATCAAAATTGTCAAATATGTTTACTATCTGTGTGTAATTATTACGAATTTTTAGTACACTCGCCATTATAAATCAAAATGAAAAATTTGTATCTTTACACATTTGACGTATTTCAAAGAAATGCACTATAAAACACATAAATACACAGTCGGAATCTTTTTATAAAATAATTACGCATAGTCGCATTGACTTACAAATAAATGGACGACGGGTCTAATACAAAAACCACGAAAAAAATGTCCCAAGTCAACCTATTCGAAATTTAAATTGTAATGTCATCGCAGTATCGCGCTGTCAGTAGAACAAATGAAGACTAAAGCGGAGTGTCGCGCTCTGTATACGATTTTAGCGCCTTACAAGTGCGGACACTTTTTAGCGCGGACCCGACGTCCATATAATTGTAAGTCAATGCATAGTCGCATCATTTTTAAATGTCATTTTTCATAAATTCGGATGGTGTTCACTTTTTTCCATCCTCTTTTTTTAATAATATCAAGTGACAGGACGAAAATGTCGTGCGCTTTATGATAAGCTACCCACTTGTCCATAACAGTTGCAATGCCACTCAGAGCTTTAAATCGCAAAGGTCTGAGGAGCACTGCCACTGCGCCCGTCACCCTGAGACATAAGTTGTAAAATCCCAAGTCCCGGAAATTCACCAGCACCCTTACCCTTCAAAACCGGAACACAGTAATACTGACATTACTGCTTGGATTCAGAAAAAGGTAAGGTGGCAGTACTTCCCTGGACGAACTCCTTCACAAGGACCTCTACTGCTACAATACGAACCTACGTTCTAGTATGTAATAGGTATTATGTGTTAGGTTAAAATGTAACAACAAATAGATTTTATGTATTTTTTCATTAATGTTAATCTGTAATGATTTATTGTTTATGGTATTGTATTTATAATTTTATCAATTTTCATATGTTATTCATTTTTGTATATTTTCTTAATATTGTTTGTTCATTTAGTCTTAAGTCTTACTGTTACGTTTGGGTTGACTGTAAGCAATATGTAATAAACAAAATAAATAAATAAATACATTTACGGTTTTTCTAGCCCTAAAAAAACGAATTTATAGATAGCTACTTCGTTTTAGATATACGCTGTGTAAGTCACTGAGAAAAATATAATTTGTTGCACTTGCCTCATCAAATAATTATTGCATGAAAAATCAAATACGGTTCAAGTACCTAAATAAAATAAGCGACATTGCGTAACATTTTTCGGGGAACATGTTTAAAATTCGATTTTAAAACTTAATCGTATTAAAACCTAAATTGAATTTTAAAACGGGACGTTATTTAACGTCCCGTTTTAAAGTAGGTCGCTCTCATTATGTCGTGACGACAGATAGTCGTGCAGTTTAAAGTGTGGTGACTTGTACATTTAAATGAAGTTGTTCACACTTAGAGCAACACGATTAACTATCATTCACGACGTTCAACGATAAATAAAACTTTCGATTCCGCGGCGGTGACTTGACGGAAACTGATTCAGCAGCAGCAAGTAGTTTCCATTTAGTCGCCGTCGCGGAATCTCATGAATAAGGACCACGATTGATTCGAAACATTTTTTTTATTAATATTGTTCACGTGCACATGACGTAAACAGACAACCTGACCGGACATTTGCTAAGTGATGACAATAGACTACTCAGCAGTGCAATGACCGTTCTGAACTAGGCTGCTGAGTAGAGTAGTCAACTTTATGTATACATTTAAAAATAATATTGTTTATAGTCACACACACTTAAATACCGTTTTGTATAAATAGCTTAAGTTTTGTAAATAAAACTCTCTTTGAATTCAGACATCAACGCTTGCAACTTATTGACAACGGAGCACTCCTGACTACAGCATCCTGTCACTGCGGCCAAGACACCTTTAGCCGTTAGCTTATCTGATCAGTCTTGTGAGTCTGTGAGACTGGCAGTGAGAAAACCATTTCCTATAGCACCCTTACCCTTCCCCCTTTCCGTCTGTTGCCTTAGGTCGCACGGTGACCGGCTTCCCCTACTATTTATATAAGTATATATTCCGTAGCGTATGGTTAGGGCTAGGCTGTTAGGTAGGCAACTAGGGTTGTTAGTGATAGTACAGCTTTCCCTGACCACTCATGTATAGCCAGCTAGCTACAGCTAGATAGTTGACTGTACAAAATATTAAACAAAAATTTGACTTAAATACGTGAGTTATATATTAGGTTAGTTAATATGTATGAGTCTCAACGAGGTTATTCTATTTAAAATTATTAAAGCAGTCTGAAAACCTATAACATACTCCCTTTTGTATCGACCCCGGTGGGGAACAGGCGTGATGATATGTGTATATGTCTACGGGGATAATAATAAAACTTAACCACTGGGCCTCAAATCTCGTCAAATCTGATGAGCATTAAAAGAAAGAACGTTCAGGAAAAACACGTAAAATATGAAAGTAAATATAAAGTCAAAAGTTATTTACTTTTCCTCAAAAGGAAAAAGTATTAATGAGGTAAATTAAACAAATAAAGAAGCATTTTTTCCTTGGAAAGTTTATTTAATTGACTTTCTTTTATAAGGAAATTACTTCAGGGCAAGGAAATCGTGTCTAATTCAGATTTTTCGCCTCTCACAACGCTAATAAGTAAGTTATATACTATTTTCAAGAAAACTAATGCAAGTAGCATCACAACAAAAAACACGTAAAGTACTTACGCCTTATCCAAAATAATAATATCGTTTCGGGTTTAAATTTTTCACCGTTGTTACACAACGGAAATAAAACTATGCTATCGAGTATAAATCGCGCATATTTGTTTTTTCTTTTTCAACAAACTAACGTCTACTTTTTACAGATCCCAGGTCATGACTGACTGAAATCATCAACCAGTTATATCTATGTCTATTTTATTATTTAGGTTAGGAATATTTAATGAAATCTCTTGTAAATCCCAGTTTACAAGAGATTTTAAGAAAGAGAAAGAGTTCGTCCAGGAAAGTACTGCCCAACTTATCTATCTCTGCCACCAAGCAGTATTGTATAGTATTACTGCGTTCCGGAAGGATAAGGGTGCTGTTGAAATTACAGGCACATGGGACTTGTCAATTTATTTTTATAGTCTTAGGGTGTTGGGCGTAGTGGCGTGTCCCTAAGATCTTAGCGATTTTAAACCCTGAGTGGAGATGCAGCTGTTATGGGTAGGCGTGTCGCTTACCACCAGGCGCACGACTCCTTCGTTCCGTCACTTGGTTTTATATAAAAAAAATTGTAAAAAAATATCTCAAGGTCGCATAGTGGTCGGATTTTGTCAGAAAGATGACACCCTTGTTCTCTTTAAAAAAGTGCAATATCGACGTTCTTTCTAGATTTATTTCTGTGCGCCATTGCAGCTCTTCTACAAGCGTCTAATTTAAAGGCACCATTTGTAACGATCGTCAAAGTATAAAGTGCGTAGAATACGCAGTGTTCTGAATCGAATATTTAATTTATTGCGGATATTCACGGAAGACAGTCGCCTACAATGAACGCACGGGTAGCTTATGCGGAGTGCAAGCGGAGCATGTTCCGTAAGGAGTAATCCGCGTCACTGTAAGACGTCCCGTAAAATGTTCTGTCGCCACAAGTGTTAAATCCGCACTGCTCTGAAACCAGCCAGAGCCACGAAATATTTGGTGAATACGATATATGAATATGAGGTGAATTACTAAGAACATCCAAACAAGATTTAGAAAATTTTGTTCTCAAAATTAGTACAATTTTGGATTGGAATTGCAAACTTCTCCACGTACTTAGTACGTCGCTAAGTATCGTCATATAAAATTCATTAACTTACTTGTGTCTTTGATGTTTGGTGTTTTTTCTTCGAAGTTTGTTCAAGAGTTGGAACGAACCTGAAGCAAACGAAATAACAATAAAGTTTAGTAACTTAAAGTAGAGGTTACACAATAAATTTTATTTTTCTTTCTTTTTTTCTGTTGGGAAAATAAAGAAAACACGTTAGCAAAATTGACAATTTGTTGCTATTTTTTTTTGCTAGGGATTTTTAATATAAAAGTATTTATGTCTGGGGACATTCTTTAAACTATTCGTTGGAGATCTGCTTGTTCCAGATCTGCTAATTAATAATTGAGGCTACCAGCGCAAAAGCGGTGTTTAACCATGCAATGCATATAGAAGATAAGAGATCGAGAATGAAGAATTAAAAATTAGCCATATTCATTTTATATACAGTCATCATTATATGACCATTAAATATTGGTCAATGATGAGTGCTAAGTGTAAGGACACAAATTTAAGCAATGTTGTTTCCTATGCGACGTTTCGTAAAGTATAATTATTTGTAGACAAATAATTACAATTTTGGTCGCAAGGTTTCCACTGGATGGAAGACGTGTCTAAAAACCTTTTAAAACATCAATGAAGTCACTTTTCGACATTCATGTTGACATAGAGTTGTAAATAGCTTTAATGGTTAGGATAACTTTTTAAGTTATGATGAAAGGTAAAAATAAAATCGTCCGTATGTTTTGTTTAAAAGAAGGTTACCTAAAAAAACGTGACAGTGGTTAGAGTAGAAAAGTACATTACAAGGATTTGTAGAACTTGGTAAGTTAGATATTACATCTAGACTTTTAATATTATTTTTTTAATTAAAATAATAGGTACGCATTTGACTTCCATTTTACCTGATGGAATGTGACGACAAGGTAGACGATGGAGCATTCACACTTAAATAATGTCTATTAACTCTCGCCTTGGAAAGGCCCAAGTTACACCATTCAGGAAACAAGTCTGTAGGCAGGGAATTCCACTTCATAGCCGTTCGCTATATAAATGTGGAAGCTAAAAAACACTTCGTGCGAATCCATGGAACATCCGCAACGTAAGAGCCCCAGCCTACGTCTAGTTCCCCAATAACGGAACGGAGAAGATGGAATTATATAGCACAATTCCCTCGTACACTCCATGATATATCCTGAAGAATGCTAATAAGCAGGTAACTCGTAATGTACGTCTACCTCAGGCAACCCGTCCAATTAGGCAGGGCCAAGCTCGAGAAAGAGGTTAATCATCGAATTCGACTCGGTTGGGCGGTTTTCGAGAAGCTCCGGGACGTCTTCTCGTCCGCAATACCGCAGTCCTGAAGACAAAAGTCTTCGAGCAGTGCGTGTTGCCAGCTATGACCTACGGCTCTGAGACGTGGTCACTTACTATGGGCCTCATAAACAAGTTCAAAGTCACTCAACGAGCTAAGGAGCGAGCAATGCTCTGCATTTCTCTACGTGATCGAATCAGAAATGAGGAGATCCGGAGAAGAACGAAAGTCACCGGCATAGCTCGAAGGATTAGCATGTTGAAGTGGCAGTGGGCAGGGCACATAGCTCGTAGAACAGACGGCCGTTGGGACAGAAAGGTTTTTGAATGGAGACTACGAACCAGAAGGCGTTCAGCGGGACGGTTACCTACAAGACGGACGGATGACCTAGTAAGGGCGGCGGGTAATCGATGGATGCACGTCGCGTCCGATAGGCTGATGTGTAAATCTTTGGGGGAGATCTATGTTCAGCAGTGGACGGTTGATGTCATGACGTAACTCATATTCCTGACCGTACGCATCTACCTTACCCAAAACAAGTCCAGTACCATAAGTCCCTAAATGGCAAAAATCGCAAAACATCCGACACCCATTCGAATGTACCTACAGTTTCAGCCACCTTTACCCTTCAAAACCGTAACGCAGAAATGCTCACATAATACCACTTGAGGGCAGAAATAGCTAACTATTTTTTCATTCTAAAATGGCGATACTTCCTTGGACGAACTCGTTCACAAGAAGGGCTACTTATATTTAACAAATACTAAGTAATATTGATTTCATTGAATATCATGGCATGTATTTTAGGTGAGTCTTACATAGGTACAGCTTGATATGTGGTCATTAATATAAAATAAAAACAAGTTTATTTTTAACCTTTTCTAGTTATGGACCTCTTTCAAAATTTAAAGATCCTTTTCAAAAAGAAGAAGAAAGGCTCAAGACAAAGTACAGGAAAACGTTTATCAATATAAATTTTATTTTGTATAAATAATACCAAAATGCGAGAAAGGTAATTTATTATTTTCACGAGGAAAAACAATTTAATTACACTTCCGAATAGCATTAAGAGGCTGAACTGATTGATGTCAAAGTTCAAATAGAAATTCGGCACTAAAATTCTTTTATAAATAAATTATAATTTCTTCCAATTAGATCACCTGATCACCGGTCAGAAATGCCTTGGACCGCTAAGGGCGCGTTCCCATTATGTCGTAACGTTTTATTTGTCGTAGGACGACTGTCGCGTCTAACCTGTTCCCATATCATGACTGTCTATAATAATAACGCACACACTCAACATAGGGGCTATGTTGTGTGTGAGCACTAGGGAAAACCCTGTGTCGCGGGTGCCATGGACACACACATAGACAACTACAAATTACACCCAAACTCACGAGAGAAATAAATGTAGGCCTTATAAATATTTCTCCCGACCCGGGAATCGAACCTGGGACCTCTGCGTGGCAGTCCGGCATGGTAACCGTCCGGCCACAGAGGCAGTTAACAGTTAAAACTTAAAAGTTAGTCTGTCGTGACTGTGTCGTGGACTTTTTTTATCGTTGAACGACGGTCATGCCTACCTGTTCTCACTGGATCGTGATGACACATTATCGTTTCACGGCAGCCGCCTTGTCGTTTGCTCGATAGAAACTTTTGATGCACTGCACTTGCTTCTATGTTCATTTGGAAGTCAGTAGTGTGTGTTCACTCCCATGTGAAATGGAAATGGATGAAGATGATTTAATAATGTATTACTTTTTGAAAAGGCGGAAAAGGAAGCAAGCACGTGCAGACAACGATAAATAAAACGTGACGACAATAGCTGCGAATAGTTTTATTTATCGTCTGACGACTGTCGTTCTAGCTCTTGCCATTGACTTGACACTTTGTAGTAATAACATCAAAAATGTTGATAGACAGTGTTATACTATATATATGTGAACAACTTCATTTAAACTGCACGACATCTGTTGTCACGACATAATGGAAACGCGCCCTGATGCGCGTTTCGCTCGCTCCAATAATGGATGAACGTCAAAGAGCACCAAAATATAAAAAGGTTACATACCTACCTCCCTACCTATTCACTCACAACGTATTGTATACCAATTTTATATTATTGCATTGGGTTGTGTAGGCTCGCCGTTCATTACACGGTCACTTCAGGGGCTCATGGGCCACAGGTTATGAAATACTGCTGTACTATGAGGTCCAGAGAAAAGGAATTCACTTCAGCGCACTACTCAAGAACAGACAAAAACAATTTACAAAAGTTCATTCCGTAATTTGGAATCGAACCAGGGGCTTCTTCATCTAGCGCCCAAAATGCAAACCATTGGGGCACTAAGGTCGTCGTTATTAATTTAAAATATATTTTATAACTTTTAGTAATCAAATACAAATTTAGCGCTAACTTTTAATACTTTATAATTTCGTTTAAAGCGTACTCAAAAACATTTTCTGCACGCCTTATTACAGTTTCCATTGCCTTTTATAACAAATCACAAAAACCCTTTTACGCCCTCATTCCACGAAAAAAGCCAAACACTTTATGTTTAAATTAACAAATCTCTTTATTGCCGAACATTTTAGTATTTTATATGCGTTGTAAAGGAGCTTATTTCGTGTTTGATTAATATTTAGGAAATTGTTTCTCGTCATACTAAGAGACACGTTTATCCACTTTCTAAGAGAATTTGACTTAACATTTACAAAGCAATTTCACTTGCACCGTTTTTGCTTGAGAAAATAATTTCTACGACATTTATCTTGTGTTGCCGTTTTATTCCACAATATACTTGACAAGACAAGTTTTAGAGATACTGCTTTGTGATGTAAGTTTTTTATAGTGTATTTTTTTTATAATGGTGTAACATTTGTAAGTTTTTGACATAAAATGATTCCTCACGATCTCCTATACCGAAAAGCCCATGGTATTTGGAAGATTAAAAAAAGTAAGGCGTATCGGTGCGCAAGGACAGGAAATATAATTGTTTTATGACACCAAGAGACGGGACGTATAAGCGGTGCGCTTGGCCTTAAGCGACATGCCTGTCCAAAGCAGTTGCAGTGAGGAACACTGCCACTGCGCCATAAGGCAAAAGTTGACAAGTCCCATGTGCCTGTAATTTCACCAGCACGCTTACCCTTCATAACCAAAACGAAATAATGCTCAAATTACTGCTTGGCGGCAGAAATAGGTAAGGTTATAAAGTGTACACGTTCAAAGTTTTCCTGTGATGTTTTTTTGATAACATCGTTTTGTTCTGATCCCAAAATAAATGACTAAAGCACTTATTTATGTTTTCAACGCCACCTGGAGATATAATAATAGTAATCAATGGTACAATCACGATCAATCACGAATGAGCGCGTCGACGTTTGGTTGAGGTCGAGCGGTTTGTAGTCGTGTAGTTGAAAAACAGGATGCGGTGCGACGCTTCGACTCTGCGCCAGTGTGAGTTGAGCCTAAGAGCATTTGCGCACTACGTCCGATTATTCGTATCAGGGGGGTCTACTCTCGATCTCCGTCTGACGTCCGTCCGAAACAATTACTGCCAAATAAGCAATACTTGACCAAATGAAAAGACGCGTGATGCGAATGAAGCTTCATACTGGATAATTGAGAAATGACGGTCCAAAATGTCACAGGTATCAATCATTTCATTTCTAGGTGCACAAAGTGACATCCGATTTGTTCAGAGTTTTATAGATTTATGCAGTCTCGGAAATAATTAGATTGATTTTAAACGTCTAATTAAAAGCCTCCTTCTCTCTAAAAAGCTCTGTAGTAAGAGCTACTTTTTGGTATTTACAGTTCTTTACCTCTCTCCTACAGAAATATGTTCATGGGTCTATGTTTATTCTATTTTTAAAGTAAATCATGCATACCTAAACAAATAAATTTGGGTTAATGAAATTATTACCGACGTCGTAATATGCTTTTATTACTGTCCTCGTCATAAGTCTTTATTACTGGGGGGCAGATTTGTAAAAATTCAACCTCGGAAATTGCTGCTCTCGAATTGTACCACTCCACTTTGCGAACAATAAAGACAAAGGGTGAGTCTGACAGATGGCTCCCATAAACCACGTCACGGCGTAATTTGTCCTGCCCACCTAGTTCGTCTTATTGAAGAGACGAGAGGTGGCTGGTTTTTATTACTTTTTACATTGCCTCCTTAGTTCCTTATTATTAAGAATTTTATTCAAGAGCAGTAGTTATGTACCGCTTTCATGAAACTTTGTCTCATTCATTTTTGGAGACTCAAGAATATTTTATTTATTTATTTAGAATATTCTGCATAGAAAACACTACACGTTAAATCATGAATAAATGAATAAACGATGAATTAATCTAGTAGCTGTAGAAGTCCTTGTGAAAGCGTTTGTCCCAGGAAGTACTGCCACCTTATCACTTCAGTTACCAAGAAGTAATGTGAGCATTATTACTCAGTTCCAATTTTTTTTTAAATATATTTTTTTATAACATGGAGTGACGGGACGAACAAGTGTCACTCAGAGCTTCAAATTGTAAAGATCTGAGGGACACTACCACTGCTCCCGTCGCCCTGAGACATAAGTTACAAATACCATGTGCCTGTAATTTCACCAGCACCCTTACCCTTCAAAATCAAAACAGTAATGCTAACATTACTGTTTGGCGGCAGAAATGGGTATGGAGTTCTGCTGCTACTACTGTATTACTTGACTTCGTTGTATTTAGAGAAACAGTATGTGCTACTATAATTAATATTCATTATTATTGTTTGCGTTAGTAACGATAATATTATCCCTTAACATTGTATTTTTAATTGTAATATTGTGACATTGATAATACGAAATAAATGATTTTATTCTATTCTATATTAACTCACTGCCTCCGATTCCTGGATCGGGAGAAATATAAGCATGGCCTTTGTGGTTGTTTATGTGTATGTCCATGGCACCAGCGACACATGGTTTTTCCTAGTGCGGGAGGAATTTCTAACATACGGACCTAATAAATCAGTGAATAAATTTAAACGCCATGGTAGGCTAATGAAAAAATAAAAAGTCGTGGATTCGAATCCGGGCTTGCACCTCTCAATTTATGTAAGAAATTGAATTTGAAATTTATCATGAGATTTTCGGTGAAGGAAAACAACGTGAGGAAACCTATGCACAATTTTAACATCTGCAAAGCAATATAATGACGCGTGAGAAGTTCCCTATCTGCATTCGGCCCGCATGGGAACTATAGCATCTCTCACATGAGAGGGCTGTGAAGACCTGTGACCAGGACGACAGAGAACAAGAGTATACCCATATTCCCGTTCTCCATCCGACATCCGTCTGAGGCCCGAAATCCGAAACAATTACTGTCAAGTAAGTAACACTCGTAAGTCGCCGTGAATCGTGAGTGTTGTGTGTCGATCTAGTGACAACCCCAGTGCACAAATAAATGATGAAGACCAAGTGCGGGTAGAAAAACTCTTTTTTTTTTAAATACTAAGTGACGGGACGAATAAGTCGTGTGCCTGGTGGTAAGCGTCACGCCTGTCCCTAATAGCTGCAGTGTCACTCAGACCTTTAAATCACAAAGATCTGAGAGGCACTGCCACTGCGCTCGACACCGTAATACATACGTTGACAAGTTCCATGTGCCTGTAATTTCACCAGCACCCTTCGGAACCAGAACGCAGTAATGTTCACATCACTGCTTGGAAATAGGTAAGGTGGCAGTACTTTCCTGGATGAACACTTACACAAAGAGCTCTACTGCTACTCGCACGGGTTGAAGATGTTGACAACCGCCTCTTCAGTCCCGTCGAGACTATGGACGTTGCAATACGTCCGAAACGTCGAGGTAATTAAAATATTTTTTATACATTTTTATACAATTAAGAGACAATGACATGTATGAAGCTGCATTTGCATTATTCGTTTTTCATTTAGTCGAGTATTACTTATTTGACAGTAAGGCTCAACTCACACTGGCGCAGCGTCGAAGCGTCGCCTCGCGTCCTGTTTTTCAACTACAATTCTTCACCTAAGAGTACTAGTGCACAAATAAATGATGAAGACCAAGTGCGAGTAGAAATTTTTTTTTAAATACTAAGTGACGGGGCAAAGAAGTCGTGCGCCTGATGGTAAGCGACACGTCTGTTCATAACAGTTGGAGTGCCACTCAGAGCTCTAAATATCAAAGATCTGAGAGGCACTGCCCATTGCGCCCGGCACCCCGAGGCAAAAGTTGAAAAGTCCCATGTACCTGTAATTTCACCAGCATGTGGTTCGTATAATTTTTTATGACGTGTGGCGAACGCACTTTTGCTATATAATCACTTTTGATTGGATTTTGCCAGGGGATATTTTGCGATAATATATGTAGGGATGTTTCATAAGATTTAATATGCAGAGTTATTTTTCAAAGACTAACATCATCGGTCTATATTATTAAGATCAAAAACAACAACTTTTGTTCCGTGACTTTTTAGAAAACATGATAAATTTACCAAAAATAAACTTTAAGGTTTTTTTGTACTGTCTGATACTTTTTAGATCTATATTTGGTAGAATAAATTCGAACGTGCAAGCGTCCTCCGCGACGACTCACACCCCCGTCCTGCACAGAGTTATTACTGTTAAATCGATCTATTCAAATCTATTAATTTTAGTACGAAAGTAAACTGATAAATTATTAAAAGCATGGAACTAAAATTGTTGTTTATGATGTTAGTAATATAGTCGTGTGTGGTTGTGATTATTTTTAAAAAAATCCTGTTAAACCATCGTCTTAGAGCGAAATCTCGTATGTATTTTCTATGTAACATTTCAGGACGAAGATAGAAATGTAGTGTAAAATATAGTAAATGCAATATTGTTTGTAGTTAGCATTTTAATTACTTAAATTATACCTCCTTATGTATACCATATTTGAGAAAGAATTTACAAGTTTTTCAGCAA
Organism: Hyposmocoma kahamanoa; assembly: GCF_003589595.1. NCBI lineage: Eukaryota > Metazoa > Arthropoda > Insecta > Lepidoptera > Cosmopterigidae > Hyposmocoma > Hyposmocoma kahamanoa. The sequence goes on from NW_020653993.1 coordinate 7,911,167, forward strand.
TAAAAATCAGTAAAAACGAACTATGTGAAAACGCGTATGCTAGATTTTCACACTCGGGCGACGATACGGAGTTACAGACAATAAAACAAACGATGGAACTGCAGTGCCACATGTTTGTATATTAAAGAACAAAAGCTACTTGTTTGACACGTCCTATTCATGACTAAACATGTTAACCAACACATTGGGCGCAAAAAGTGGTTACGTAATATCGACTGATATGTCGACCGACATTAGCCTTCATTATGCGACTGTCAGTTAATACAAGGCTTACACGTTCGCCTGTGAATATCGCCAGGGTCCTTTACTAATAGGAATCCATGTTAAGAGGTTTTGGTCCAAAACCACCCTTGATAATTGTATTATTGTATTGACATCTCTGTACATTTTCCAATTAATATTATTAATATTGACCGAAATCACCGCTTCTGGGCGCGTTTCCATGTCGTGAAGACAGATAAAATGTCGTTGCTTGTATATTTAAATGCAGTTGTTCACACATAGAACAACATGATTAACTGTCGCTCACGACTTTTTTGATGTTACGACGACAGACTGTCGTGGCAATGGGAAGTGTTAGAACGACACTCGTCTGACGGTAAGTAAAACGTTACGATAAAAATGTGACGACAGATAATCGCAGCTTCTAACGTTATGTCGTGCAAACGTCTGCCGTGAACCGATAAATTGTCGTCACGATCTAGTGGGAACATCTAGACATGACAGTTGTGCAACGATAAAACAAACGTCAACGACACAGTCACGACAGATAATCGTGATTTGAGAACAGGCTAGACACGACCGTCGACCAACGATAAATTAAACTAAATAAAAAAAAAATTTTTTTAATAAATAAAATTTTGCGTCGTTGTGTGACATAAATCGACTTTTATAGAAACTGAATGCAGCATAGAGTACGCAACTCAAATAAAGCGACTCACAACTCACAAAATTACGCTCGTCTGGCCTCACCTATAATAGTGACTATCTTTTATGTAGAAGCTATATAATTTTGACTTCATTTTGATTGTACACAAGTCTAATTCATGTTTAAATTCTACTCGTGATTTACTTATGTTAATAGCGGTACCTAGAGCTCCTTCATCCAGGGAAGTACTAACCTATTTCAGCCGCTAAGAAATAATCAGAGCAATTAATGCGTTCCGGATTTGGAGAGTAAGGGTGCTGGTGAAATTATAGGCACATGAGACTTGTCAACTTCTGTCTCAGGGTGACAGGCGCAGTGGCACTTCACTTTCCAATTTCATGGTAAACGTTAGAGCCACTCAAATGGAATATTATTATATTTACCCAAGTACACCAAAAATTTCATTAGTGCTTTTTAAATGCAGGATTTGCGGAGTATTACTGCATTTTATTTGAGATGTTTTTGTTGTAGTACGGAGGGTATTTATTTAGCAATGCAGAATAATAATTTTTATTTATAAAAACTTGTATTTAAACTGAATCCTTTTGTAATTTTCGAAACCAAATAGCCGCCATTTTGCGGTAGGATGAGCGCATCGCGTGAGCGGATAAATTGGTTCTACTGGGAATCGAACCCGTGTAATGGTCAGCTCCAGTCGGTTTAAGTGAGTATGAGACTGGTTTTTGTAAGTTTTGGTTGACCCGCTGCTGCGTGTAAAATTTATAAGCGAGGAGAAGGAAGGGCGCCTTACATACAACGAAAACAAGTTTCAAGTAGAAATAACCAGATGCTTTATTTTAAATTTACTGTCATAACATGTTACATATGTTACGGTTAAATGTAAGGGTACAGTATGAAGAACTTATAAGTTTGAAATATTTTACTTCCCCGAGTTTACATTAGGAGTTTACAGATATGCTTATTGCTCTTATCAGTTACATATAAAAGGTTAACTTTAAGTATACTTAGAGCTAATACACTGCACTAAGAGTTTTTGAAAGTACATGAGTGGCACATGGACACGACACTTATAGGTCATTGACCTGGAGGTTACCGGATGCACTTTTAGGTTACATACCAGACCCGCTGCGAAGACAGCGTAGTTTCTACAGGAGTAACGCAGTTATTATGTAGATGCCCATCACCCGTGGAGCTTATGACACGTGGTCGGGCACAGCCGAACAAAAGTTACGGCGCATTTGTCTCAACCGTTCAGTTGATGGCGAGATTTTAAATTACAAGTATACCAAAGAAGAAGAAAAAACCCATGCGGTCCGGTGACACGGGTTTACATCTGGTACAGGGTTCGGAGACCCATAATTACGGCATCTGGCTATTCCTGGTTTTCCTTATAAAAGAAGGCATTGGAGGACTATGCCCCTAATGGGATAAATCACCGCAGAAGATGTGGAAATCAGGAACACCTTACGAGCCGACGTGTCGAACAGAAAAACAGCTTCTGCCGAAATCCTCCTAAGATATGTTACCCGCGATCAACGCCACAGACAATCTATCGATTCATCCAGATGAAGCTCCCAAATCTTATCACCTAAACCCGCTAGAATACAGGGCGATTCCAGGTTTACGTATATTACTTTATAGAAACTTGGTAAACTAATTGGCGGCGTTCGACATGGAAATATTAAAGAAAAGCTATAATTTACATGAAGCTCGACTACAGAAGTAAAATCGAGTTTATTGGTACGCAGTACTAGTATTCAGCGTCACCATAAAAGAAAATTAGCCAGTGTTGCTGTTTTCAAAAATACGTCAAACTGAAGGGTACCCATTCACGCTATTAATTTTATAGAAAAATCTTTCACCAACAACTAATATACTTGTGAATAGTTTAAACAATAGATTACACCAACACTTAAGAGTTTCAACTAATCTACTAAATATTTTTAAACTATAACGTCAAAGTAACATTTTGTACAAGAATGGTGAAAAATAGCAAGGAGAGACGATAAATTTTGTATTTTGTATTTACGAGATCTTCCAAAAAAAAATATGTTACACCCGGAACCAAGAGCTACGGAATTCACTTCGCGGCATTACCCAGAATGCCTAGACCAAAACCACTTTAGCAAAGTTCATTTTCGAAATTGGTTCTACCAGGAATCGAACCCGGAATCAAGAGCTACGGAATTTACTTCGCGGCATTACCCAGAACACCTAGACCAAAACCACTTTAGAAAAGTTAATTTCCGAACTTGGTTCTACCGGTAATGAAACCCAGGACTTTCTCATCTATACAATATTGTTTGCATGTATAATCTACAAATTGCTTAAGCACGACCACTCATCCATAAAGTAGAGGCGACAGCAAGCGGCCGCGGGAGACGTCGAGCTGCGCCAGGCGCACTTTATAATATGCATTATAATATAGAACATATTATTATCTACTCAATAAAGTATATATTGTTTCTGTCAAAAGAGAAAAGTCGCGCTGCGTCGGCGATAGCCGGTCGCCAACCGTTGCCTACCGTCGGTGACTTGTGTTTTGTTGTTTGAAGAAATGTATACTTTATTTAGTGGAGAACATGTTGTATAGTATATTGCATTTTATAAAGTGCGCCTACCGCAGCTCTCTGCAGCCCGCCGTCGCCTACTGCAACTTCGTTTTCAATTGTTTATTTTGTGGAGGATAAAGTTTATGTTTAAGGTAGTGGCGTGTGAGGTGCGGGTCGTCTCTCGAGTCCCACAATCCGCGCGTTGTAAATTAATATGAACATAATAAGGTTAGGCGGAGAAAATTTGACACAGATCCGGCGTCGACAAGCGACGACGACTGACGACTGACGGGGCAACGGGCAGCGCGGTGCAATTTTGGGATAAATGTGAATTTGATAACTAATAGGGCTTCAGTCGCAGACCAAAATTTAGCAGGTTCTCTGAAGTACTTAAAGAGAAATATCTACATGTAAAAGTTATGTATGTATGTAAGTTCAGTAATTTTCAGGTAAGTTTTTGTACTCAAGTTTGGTGACAATTTTTATTATAATTACTCGAATATATCATCGTGAAATATTAAAGAATATTGCCTCACTCGAATATTAAATAATACTTCATGATGTCATTCTATAAATATTTAAATAAAAAGAAATTGTCGGCAAAATTGAGTACAAAAAACTTGCCTGAAAATTACCCAGTTAGATACTTTGTTCTTAAATAACTTGTAATAAATAAAGTACAAAAATAAAGTACGTACATCCTATCGTGTAACACATTAGTACATTCTTTACACAATTTCCTTAGGTGTACCGTATATTTTTTAAGTCCATTATTTAATAGTAAATACCTAAACCATTTGCTGTAGCAAGACAGTTTTTCCCGCTTGTCCTCCGGTGAGATTATTGTGCCTGTGTAGATAATTTACCTCTCACCGATAGTTAGCAACGAAGTTACCTCTACAGGCTTTACTAAAGCCTGTTTCTCAATGGTGCACTTAACTAAATCGACCGGCTGCCTGGCGTGAAATTAACCTCGGCGTTAAACTTCATTAATTACCCTTTTGTGTTTGTTCACTTGATAACTTGACACATTAAAGTACCCACTCGACAACCAAACGAGGTGTTAATGTAGGTAGGTAGGTTTCTATTTACTAAAATAAGTTAGGTAGGTAGGTTTCAAAGGTGTCTACAAAAATATAAAATAAGCAGTTGTTACAGTTTTTAAATATTATTATTAGAATTTGTAATGATTAATAATTTTTTTTTGGTAAAAATTACTATCGTAAATTACAGCTTGCCTGGAACCCTTCTGGAATACTTCTGTATTACACTGCCATATCTGCTACTGTAAAGCATGGATGCTTTACAGTAGCATGGCAGTAAAGCATGGATGTGTAGTTCTTTTCCTGAACGCGGTAGATGGTCTGTGGGATAGATTTTAGTATCGACTGCGTTTCGGAAGTTTAGGCAACTTTTTAACCCATGAAAATTTATTTATTTATTTACTTCTAAAGTCAATTCATTTTTTTTTATTACTGACTTTTGCTAAATTGTTATCTTAAATGTAAGTTTTATCTTGTTAAATATCACCAAGTGGAACTGTTGTATTCGGAGGTGGGAGCCTGGAGAACTGTCGCACATCTGGTATAGACTCCAGTCCTTTTTTTTTAGTAATTCCGTACGCGGCTAAGTGATAAAATATTTTTATGAGATATCATAAAAAACGATAACGCAGTTTTAGAATATAGAAATTGTTTCATGATACTTCAGCTGTGCATCGTTAGAGTAAGTTTCGATAAGGCGAACACGTTAACTAATTTTAACTGTTTATAAAAGAGAAAATTGTGCTGTATTTTTGGTATTTAAAACGGATATTGGACCATTTGTCACTTTACCGCGTTTTAGTTGGTGGACGGCAGAGTCCCTTATTAAGGTTTTTTAGCAAAAATTTAAAGTCAGCTATTTACAAATTGAGTTATGTAAGGACCTTGATAAGATGCAAAAAATACTATTATTATGGTGGTGGACATTCCTTAACTTTTAACAAAATCATAAAACGCAGCAGTTCACAGTTTAGTGCGTGTTGACCTTTTTAAGCACGTAACATGGCTGTGTTGGACCTAGTAATTATTACTCTAAACTAATAAGCCAATTCAATAATACAAACCAATTTAATAATACAAATTTACCTGAGGCATGTTTATGTCTCTATACTAATATGGTTTGCGCTACAACAGTTAAGCTTTGGTTAATTAGATTTTGTGATGTTTCGTTAAATACCATCATTTACATAATAATAGTTCTGTTCTTTACTTAAAGTACCTAAGGTTTTCGTAAAACTAACAAGTGGACCTATGTTGTCTGTATTATTATTAAACCTCTTTTAGAATTGACTTTGACAAATAGTAGACATTGTTTTACTCTAAACCATATACACGAGTATTTCGCGCGTTAGAGCGGGTCTAACTCAGTGAAAGAAAGGTTGCCATAATGATCGTCGTGAGAAAAAAAAATGTGGTGGTCTTCCTTTTGCTTTCCACATCGCTGCTTGTTGGGGCGAATTCTCATTATGTCGTGACGACAGTCGTGCAGTTTAAAGTGTCGTGTCTTGTATATTTAAATTAAGTTATTTACATTTTACAATGAAGTTATTTTAGCGCCTTGCTGTATGTAGTAGTAGTAGAGTAGAGAGTCCGGGGTGTGCTGACGATGCAAACTCTCAACGTCACAGAATTTATCATTGGATCTTTTCGTCATTCTATATAGTATTCTCTTCCGATACATACCGGCTACACCCTCTAAAATCTGCCGCTGTATGGTCGGGGACTGCCGAAGTTGCTGGCGATAATATCTTACCGCTGTTCCATCATTCGTCGCCACCTATGGATTCCGGTAGAAGCTCACAGCTCAGCCCTACCAGAGAAAGGTTGATTTTAAATTAGGAGATTGACGGTTCGAGAATATGACCGCATGTAGTCAACGGTACGTCAAACTGTACGTACTTTTAATTCAGGCGTTACATTGCAATAACCTGTGTTAATAAATATGGAAGTAAATAAATTTGCTCGTGTTGAGTATTTTTTTCATGCAGCTAAATTTATCCCACACTCCTTCTGTATAAAAAGAATAAAATAAATAACACAAGCTAAACTACAGTCGTAACAATAAATATAGACACAGAACAATAAATACAGTAAAAGTGCTTAGTTTGCGTAGTCCCGCAAACTGAGCTCAATCCGCCATTTTCGCTTCGTAAGTTATGGTCGTGTCAATTATCTCGCGAAAATCTCAAAAATCGTAGTAAATGCCTTATTTCGCTACTATGGAGAGCAAAATAAATAAATAAATAATAACGCACACACTCAACATAGCCCCGCACTAGGGAAACCCTGTGTCGCGGGTGCCATGGACACACACATAGACAACCACAAATTACACCCAAACTCACGAGAGAAATAAATGTAAGCCATACAAACATTTCTCCCGGCCCGGGAATCGAACCTGGGACCTCTGCGTGGCAGTCCGGCATGGTAACCGTTCGGCCACGGAGGCAGATAAAAGATAAAATCATAATCGCACTTGTAATGTTGTCTGTGGTGGTGTTTCGTAACAACATTAAGTCTTATTTAATTTAATTTAAGTATCTGTTTATCGTAATCATATTTTTGCTAAAATAATCGAAAGATTTATAACTTATGTCGCTGCAGTATGGTTGCTTCTTTTTTGGAGAGCTAAATAAACATCCCAAATTCGTCGTCGTTCAGCTATTAACCGTTAGATGGCAGCACATTGATTGAAATTTCAATATAAAACCAAAACGTTGTAACTTGCAATAATAGGCATTGATTGTATGGAACTTTCAACGATATGCCAACAGGGTAAATTTTAATATATTAAGAGTCCAGAATTTGTTATTTCTTTTTAAATTTGAAAGTGCGACCAATCATTATCAAGATTTCATTGTGTTTCAAATTATGAATGTGTGAGTTTTGACGACAGCAGTTCTGTTAGTATTGTTTTTTCTTCTGTGGTCATAGATACTACTACCAAAAATATACCCGACACGTGTTTCGCTTCAGCCGTATATAGTGTATCCGGTTGAGGCAAAACAAAATCAATCAGTCAAAGTAAACATTTTTATGTTTTACTACAATGATAATAAAATGTAAGCAAAGGGGATGATTGAGTAAAAAAAACATTTTTAATGTTAGTTTTCTATTTTTGACGATGATAAACGTTTAGAACTATTTCAAAACTGTAATGTGATAAAACTCAGAACAATTTACATTTTGCAATATGGTATATTTTTACTTAATTGCGTTTTATGATACTGAGAATATAATCTGGATCGAAAACATTTTTGTGCTGTCATTTTGTCATGTCATAGTTGTCATTCGTGCTTCGTTTATCGAACTCGATTGTGGCTCTTTTGTATTGTATTGAATTATTGTATATTGTTGTTAAAGTGTTTGTCAATTGTTAATATTTTGTAATAGATAATAAAAATTCTAGAAAATAACAAGCTCCTCCCTTTCAAATTCCATTAAAAATAGAAGGTTTAGCACACTTGCATTCAATTTGACAATGACATTTGATTGTTTACATTTTGAACGTTTATATAACGATTCAAACTATATCACGGAAACATTATATAGAACACAAACAAAAATCTTTTTCCCGAAGGAAGTTTTTGAAAACATTTTAATCATAGAGCCTAAGATGTACTCTAAAGCTTCAAGTCTTAAAAAATCCCATTTGCAAATCATCCCTTTCCCTATAACCTCTAAAGGGTGTTTTTATCTCGCAGCTCTAAAAAGCTAAGCCTACTGAAATATATGGGGTACCCGCCCGACTCGATACCATGTTTACACACTTGCGCAAGTAGCAAGCTTGAAGGCGAATGTTTATGCTAAACGAGCATTAGTAGTAGTAGTAGAGCCGCTTGTCAAAGAGTTTGTTCAGGGAAGTACTGCCACCTTACTTATTTCTGCCGTCAAGTAGTAATCCGAATATTACTGCGTTCCAGTTTCGAATCGTGAATCTGAATTCTATTTACTAGGCAACAACATTTAATTCTTCATAATAATAATAGACCAGAGGCAAGCGAGCCTCTCATTTAACCCGTTCCCTGTGTATCTGGCAATTAGGCAACATTAGTTAAAAAGTCATCCAGTACCACGTTGCTAATTGTCACAATTTTTGTGGTCAATACATGGTCCATGCGTGCAATAAAAATGGTCTAGCTTACACGTGCAAATTTTGTTTAACGTTTAAATTTATAAATAAAATATATAAAAAATAAAAAGGTATTTATTAAAGGGTTATGCCTCATATGTGATGCACTCACATATCGTTAGGACCTCGAAATGCACCATATATGATGCATGCATAGGGAGCGTGTTAAATTAAAATGTAAAAGTTCAATAAATAGAGCGTATTTTGCCATGACGATTCGGCTTCCGAACACGTGCACGCGGTCGCTGCACGGCGTGTTCGTTATGAAATTCGTGGCGAATAAACGCAAGGGTGCTAGTGCATTACAGGCACATGTCAACTGTTTGTCTCAGGGTGACACGCTCACGAACGGACGAAGAAAGCACACCAATGTTTAGTCGTTTGGCGAAAGCGGTTGTGTAACTATGCTACGAGATCAACTGGGTGAGAGCGACAAATTGCAGGCCGTAGCTTATAAGAGGCCCATATGTTAATGTACACGTTTTGCCCGACTACAGTAAAGCATACATTATATATGAACGCAGCTGGCTACCGAACCAGGGCCTCAATTGTGGTAATTTTAAATAGTCTCAGAAGTGTGTTGATAGAACGACAATGGCGTTGTACGTTTGCTATTCTGCTAATGCCAGGTTCATGAATCGTTCACGCTTGCTTTCGTTGGCTGGGTATACGGCGTAAGAAACTGCGTTTCGGTTAAAGGCGTTCACGAGTCTTCCACTTTGCGTTGCGGAGAGACTTGCATGCGTAGCGCCTTACCTTTGTTTCGCGTGGACGCTGCTGCTGTGTGATTGGCCAGTGGTGCTGTCCTCCGCAAACGTTCATTGTTGCGTGCGTGGAAATATCAAACTCACACGTTGTGTGAGCAAGCTACTAAAGCAAGCAGCCGGCGCAAGCGAGCAACTCCTGAACAGTCCTGCACGTAGGCGACAGATCATTGCGTATGCCCGAAGACTCGTGAACTTGGCATAAACGTTAAGAGTATATGCTTATCAGTACATAGCAAGCTACTATTCAACTGAAATTCAAATTTCTTGGTATTCAATGGCGACTCGATAGCACGTCAGTGGCCTAGTCTACCAATTATTTACATAACAAACGAGATAAAAATAAGATAAGCATTGTGTTAAGTGTAGAGGTTGCTATTTATTTTTCTAATTTAGTAGTAGTAGTAAAACTTTTCGTCCTCTGGGACACTTCTTCAACTTTTCATTT
>NW_020653993.1:7930994-8002953 GCF_003589595.1 Hyposmocoma kahamanoa
CGGTAGAGCGATGACTCTGGTAGGTCTGTTGAGTCGATCCGTAGCTCAGTCGGTAGAGCGATGGCCCTGGTTCGGCACAGACGCAGACTCGACTCCTGACAGGTCGATTATTTTTTTTTTGCTTTATGACATCATGATATCTTACCCCGCCTGTGCGAGAGTGACATATTTTGTCATTACGTACTTCCCTTAAGAAATGCTTTAATTGGTTATTATCCAGGCAAACCTTACAGGTAGGCTAGTTGTGTGTGGGTAGTGCTCTGTGTGTAATAGTAATATCTTTAACGATTCATGACAGTAAGTATAATAATCGGCGCAGTGGCAATGCCCCTGAAATCTTTGCGATATAAAGCTCTGAGTGGCACTGGAACTGTTATGGACAGGCGTGTAGCTTACCATCAGGCGCACGACTTGTTCGTCCCGTCACTTGATATTATAAAAAAAAGACAGCGGGAGTGTGGTGATTTTGTGCATATTTACAAAAATGTATCAATTTCGCCATGGCCAATGTTTTCGGAAATATACTTGTTTGCACTAGTTTACTAGTTGTACTAGACAAAAACTATAAGCAAGCAGTTTTGAAAAGCAAAAATGTGGCAGCGGATTGTAGCAAAATACTTGTGAAGGAGGAGGGTCCTCGACCATGAGATGACGCCACGCAGCTCCAGACAAGTCAAAATTCCAAGAAAGTATGTAGAAAAAAAAAGATCAGAATCCAATGTCATTATATTGCGAAAAGGGAATAAGTACGTTACGAGAATAATTTCGTTATTCAAACTAAGGTCTAAAGATGTTTCGAGAATTTATATATCTTATTTCATTTCGGAGATATAAAATCGAACAACAGTCGATCTGACATCCACAGCAAAGAAGAACGAATGAAATGTACTATGTCCTAAGAACAAGGAATCTTCCACATAGATCTTTATTCTACGGATGAGTCGAGTTAACTCTGTATGTCGAAATTATACCCTATATGTGGAAGGTCCAGCCAGTTGTTTCCATGAAGGGAATCAACCCCTAGATTGCCTGCTGAGCTCTGGGTAGTCTCTACATAAACAAAATTGTGTTAAAGTAGTCACCATTCGAGGCATAATTGTAACACCGCGATTCAGAAATCGCGTTTTTTATGCCAATGCCATCTAGCGGTACCTATTGTTACAAACAAAGTTAAGTATAAATGGTATAAAATTGGTATGTTACAGTGTTTTACTTTTATTAATTAATAATTATTGAATTAATTGACAAATTCTTATCTAATTTGAAGCGCTTCATTCGTAGCAGCCATTGCCGCTGTCTAGTCGAGTATGTAGGACCAGCTGCTGATCCGCGCTCACGTTGTGTGTGAAGGCAAAAGAACAGCGCGTCTCACGCGACGGACACGCCTCGACCCGCAACCGCTCACTGTGTGTTTCACGTTTTAAGAACAATCCATCCACCTAGTGGTTTGAACACAATAATATGCTACTATTCAAAATTTATGTATATATATATATATAAATGGCCGAGATATTGTATTTATAATAATATGTATAACTAGTTGGTGCTCCCGGCCTCGTTTGTGTAGAGTAAGTATTTCGTACTTACACGAGAAACTTAATTCTCCATACAAACTTTCATCCCCTGTTTCACCCCCTTAAGATTTATTATTATGACAAAAAGTAGTCTACCTTCTCCTAGATCCAATCTACCTCTGTACCAAAATTCATCAATTTTGGATTAGCGGTTTTGGCGTGAAGACATACTTAACTTAGAATTACTTTCGCATTTATAATATTAATTTGCATTATTAATGCATTGATTTAACACTAAGAAAAATTCTTTCGACTTGACTGAAGTCGAAATCTCTCATAGGTGTCGCTTACGGGGATAAAAGCTGAAAAAACCTAATCCAAAAGATCTGTAACAAACAGAGAAATACGTAAGGTCTGCTGAATCGAGCCGTAGTTCAGTCGGTATAACGCTGGCCCTGGTAGGTCTGCTGAGTCGATCCGTAGTTCAGCCGGTAGAGCGATGACTCTGGTAGGTCTGATGAGTCGATCCGTAGCTCAGTCGGTAGAGCGATGGCCCTGGTTCGGCACAGACGCAGACTCGACTCCTGACAGGTCGATTATTTTTTTTTTGCTTTATGACATCATGATATCTTACCCCGCCTGTGCGAGAGTGACATATTTCGTCATTACGTACTTCCCGTAAGAAATGCTTTAATTGGTTATTATCCAGGCAAACCTTACAGGTAGGCTACTTATGTGTGAGTAGTTCTCTGTGTGTAATAGTAATATCTTTAACGATTCATGAGAGTAAGTATAATAATCGGTTTGAAATCTTAGAACTAGAATGATAATGTGTTTTAGTTCTTTTTTATGAACAAGGCAGACTGTAGCAGAATATTTTTATAAATCTATCTTTTTTATAAATAACAAGCAACAGTACGAACAAGTCATGGGCCTTATGGTGAGCTATACGCCTGTCCATAACAGTTGCAGCGCCACTCAGAGCTTTTAATCGCAAAGATCCGAGGAGCACTCCCACTGCGCCTGTCACCATGAGATCTAAGTTGACAAAACCCTGTAATTTTACCAGCACAGTGGAACACTGAAATGCTGACATTGCTGCTTGGCGGTAGAAATAGATAAGGCGGCAGTATTACCCGGGATGAACTCTTTCACAAGGAGCTCTACTGCTACTAAAGTCATTCTATGTTAATCAAACATTGCTTAAGAATGATCCCGATTAAATTAGCTTTCAAGTAAAAAGAACCCCCTTTGAGATCACTCCATCCGTTTGGGAGATATGATGCCACGGACAGATACACATACAAAGGGTTTCAAACTTATTACGCCTCCTTTTTGCGTTGGGTGTTAAAAAACAAGCCTTTCATCTTGCTCAAGAAATATAGATGTAAAAGAGAAATTACAATTTGTTATAACTAAATAATACTCCGTCCAACCAATTATTTCACTTTTGACTGATCGAATTCTAATCAATTAGTGATGTCCTAATGCGTTTCCGATTCGATTTTTTATAACAATCGATTTTATTTATGAAGAAGTATAAATCGTGAATATGAGCAGGTTCAAAACAAAAGATATTGTCTGGTTGGGATCGTGATGTTGCGTTTTATCATTTGTATACTCAAGAATTAATAATTAATGTTAATGAGGATTCAAGTGCTGATTCTCGTTCACATGGAGAAGAATCCAACAATTCATTATAATAAACAGTAGGAATTTATTAGAATTATTTATTATTTATTTCATTTCACTATAATTTATCAGACAGGTACCAAAATTTAACAACTTGAATAATCTTCGTTACATAATGTATTGGCTCGATAAATATCAGAACTAAAGAGCACGTCGCTTCACTAAAATTAAAAAATACAAGAGTCTGTGTGTAAAGTTAAATAAATTGTTGAAAGGAGTATAGTACTTCAAAAAAACCCTTGAAATAATATCACAAATGTTTTGAAACAGCATTGTATTCCTTTTTCACGATTGTTATAGCAGCATACATTACTTATTAATGTGTTAATGGCTTCGTACAAAGCAAGCATCAAACTTATAACCCTCTTTTTGTGTTGGAGATTTGAAGTAACAATAGTTACATACTATTTTTTCTTTAATTAAATGGACTTGCTCTTGACCATTACATAGCTCTGAAGCAAACGTAGGATCTACGATGGAACGAGCTCGTCCAGAAGATGCCTATTCGGTCGCACCTTAAAAATACCCGGGTTGTATGAATTCGGATGTCCGATGGTAAAAGGGGGCGGGCGGGTTGAGCTGATGGAGATCAAGGGCACCGAAATATATTCTGTAGAACACCGACAGACGGGCAACTTCACGCCGCTGGGCTAAACTATGAAGTTTAGATTCGAGCTTATCGTCGCCAAGAAGTCTTCTGGCGTTGCGCTCAATCGAGTGACGCCAGTACTCCATGTAAGATAGGGCTTGTGCTTTGTATAAAGTCAAGAGCTGTCCAGGTGTGAAATACGTAATAATATTGATTTTTATCGCATATAATAATAATAAAATGGAATATTTATCTTTAACACATTATTAAGTAAAAATAAATATAAGCTTTACACAGTGCTTTTTTTCCAAAAATCTCTCACTAGATGTCACTAGCTGTGACGAATGCCGAAAAGTCAGTACAAAGATCTATGTATAACAAAAGCACATAGGAGAATTTCGACGGCTTGATAACGTGACATGAGATGTTATAATTGCATAACAGCAATGCTACGTTGCAGCATGGTCGTGGGTCCAAGTTCCACCGGGTCGAAGTACTTTTCCTATGTGTTCGGATCTTTGTGTTGATTAATAATCATAACCAAACTAGTGAAGTTATTTTAGAAAAAATCTCAATAATATAATAATGTAAGTAGGAGCGAATCAGAGCGAATCTCTACCACCCGTACAGGGGCTACGTCCAGGAATCAAACGACGAAATTTGTTGAAGAAGACTTGGTTTATTGTACAACAGCTTACAATAGGCTTACAATGCAAGAGTGTTCAATAAAAGGGATTCGTGCTCCCGTTGAATGCAAGCGCGGCGCAGAGTCCGCGACAAGTCCCGGTGGGTGTGAATCTTACAAAAAGACACTCACTCTGAGGTGTTCTTGTAACCTGGCCCGAAAGATGGGCGCGAGTTCGAGATGCTTCCGCTTAGTAGTGAGCATAACCGTAGAAATGCAATCGTTGAATCGATGAATTTCATACAAAATACTCAGGTGAGAGGTCATTACTTTAGGGAAAATCTTAACACCGATACAGAAATTGCGTTTCCTATGCCAATGCCATGTAGTAGTAAACATTGGCACTGTTTTCACTAATGTTGCCGAAGTTATTGTGTTACAAAATTAAGTTTCACAAAAGACGGATCTTTGCAAAGAAAGAGAGGACTTAAAAAAAGTTGATAAATTTGTGGGATGCATTAGACAAATTAAGATAAGTAGGTAGATTTATGTAGGTAGATTTATTACTGACTAATAATATCAATATGAAACAAAGGAAATTCGTCTTTGTTCTCTCCACAAGTATTTAACATGAATAGAGTCTATTATTATTCTGACTGTACGCAAGATTTATCTTCCAATCAACGTGATGGATAAATTTATAGCCCTAATATGTCATTATATTTTATTAACAATGCAATAATTGTTTTAAGAGGGTGTATTTTAATGAGAAAAAGCTCAAGCACAGATTATATAATACTATACTGTAAAATCCTTGAAAAATGCCTTATTATGCTGATATTTCATATAATCGGTAAGTCGTTGCACGGAATGAAAGCAAAGCCCCCTGCAATATGGTCGCTTCTGTTTCGGAGAACTAACTAAATAAGTCCAATACGTCGTCGTTCAGCAATTAACCGCTAGATGACAGCACATTGATTGAAATTTCAATATAATATCAAAATGTCGTAACTTGCAATAATAGGTATTGATGGTATTGAACATTCAACGATATTGCCAACAGGGTAAAGTTTAAATTATGTTCACAATCCAAAATTTGCTATTTCTTTTTAAATTAGACACTACAACCAATCATTATCAAGATTTTGTAGTGTTTCAATTTAAGAATGTGTGAGTTTTGACGACATCAGCTCTGATAATAATCGAGGACTAAGGCACACCCATTGCTTTTTTCGGCCCACCCATTGCTTTTTTCTTCCATGGTTTTGTAAATACGAAATACTTGTTCTTTTTTGCGCCATTTTAGCTTAGTCGAGGTCAAAGATCTTTTAATAACTATCAACCTTAGACCATAGTCCAATGCTTTAGATCGATAGTTCAAGTATATATCGGCAGAAACATACTCAGATCTCGAGATGAACGTTAAATGTCAAACCGTATCAGTAAACTATACTTATCAGCTTCTTGAATAACACTATCCCAAGTGACTACGACCTCTACAAATGATTGATTAAGATTTGTAAGGATCTTAAGCCGAAGCTCAAGTGCTCTGTGACGATTATTTGTAAGCGGAACTTAACAATACTGAAATGATGGATGATATTATTTTGGGCTTTGTATCCTATTGATGTCTAGAAGTCAGGCGCAAATTGTCGTTTGTCAGTAACCCCGTTCTATTGACTCAAAGCCCTTTTTTATCCCGCCAATGGCTATGTCACATCCTCCGTTAGTGCTGACACGCGCTGTTCGCTCTACTAACGAAAGGTCTAAGTCAGATATATTCTACGATGTCTTCACAAGTGATATATGCCTTGATAGAATCGTGAAATTAGACTAAATTGACGTGACAATGAAATATTTTGCCGCCGGGGGTCTATACCGAGCCTACCTAATATATGGATTAATATAAAAATTGATATACAATATGTTAGTAGATAGGCGTGCGCGTGACTTTTTTGAATTTTCGCGCACTTTTACGGCCATCCATTATTGCAGCGAGCGAGACGTGCATCAGTGCAACCCGAGAGCCTTTTTTTTATTCTTCATCCTTTCGGAATTGGTCCGTGGACTCTTTAAAATCTTGAAACGGGTCCAAAAACAAAAAAAGGTTAAGAAATCCTGGTGTATACCTATTAGTTTTACAAAATAAGGTGTCTTGCTTTAATATGAGTCATGGCTTTACTATCAAAGACAGCCGTGACAGTGGGAGCTGTAAGGGCTTGAAATGTTAGTCTGTTTGGAAATACAAATATACGCAATTTAGATTCGAAAAAAATGGTTATATTACCAAGCAATCGAGGAAGCCTCAGAACTCGATAGGATACTGACATATTCAAAAACTATAAATCTACATTTCTGGCATTTGCTTGTTACTACCTGGAGACGGCCACCACCCGAAGCTTTGTGGTCGAGATTTCGCAGCTTGTTTTAGGGCAATGATCCACTGAACCCTTATGAACTTTCGCGTACATGTTTACTTATAAATGATTAGTCGTTTCTTGCAGTACTCGATAAACTAGCGATGTGCGTTTTTTGCAGTACAAACGACGTGTCAGCGGTTCTATTATAATTTATGCTCCACTGTTTATGCGGTTTGGATTTATACTGAAAAAAAAACGTGCATTGCAATGCGGTGCGAACGGGGGTCACTCGATATTTGTTACTATGTATGTTTGAGAAGGAACTTATAGACGACCTAAATGGTCCAATAATTTGCACTGTATACTCTTCAGGTGGATCTATCTCCAGCAATGGACGTCTTTTGGCTAAAATGATGATCATATAATAATACTAAAACTACTAAACCTACTTTTCTATTACAAATGTTTTTATTATACAATTTCGCAATAGTCCAAATCTCAGGACCACTCGAAAAGGACTCTGTAACCTTTATATAGGTCAAAATGTTAGGGGTTTTTGCGAAACGAGTTCCACGTGTAGTAAATAAAGGCATGTCTCGGTCTGATTTTGAACAGGCTAAGGCTTATTTAAGTTTAAAATAGTTCGGTTTTTAGCATAGACAAATTAAAATGGCGCGTGCCATAGAGTAGCGATAAAACTAGTAATAGTGGACTTGTGTTCTGATGAGGTGTATAGGTGGTTTAACGTCTCGTCTCGCCTCGT
This sequence comes from Hyposmocoma kahamanoa, assembly GCF_003589595.1. NCBI lineage: Eukaryota > Metazoa > Arthropoda > Insecta > Lepidoptera > Cosmopterigidae > Hyposmocoma > Hyposmocoma kahamanoa. The sequence goes on from NW_020653993.1 coordinate 7,938,538, forward strand.
CTAACGACGAGGATTTTTATGACGAAATTTCAATTCTAGTCCTAGTCCGTTTACGATGGAAATGGTCTGGATTGTCGAAGATGGACGAGGCTAGAAATGAAATACTTGTTGATATAATATTGAACCGTATTGCTGCCTACATACTCTGCAACGGAATCACGATTTTTTTTATACGCTTGTTACAGATATTGCTTTTAGTTTTGAACTATTTTTTGCCGTAGTGCCATCTGTCAGAAGTTTATGTAAGTTTTTCTTTGACATATTCAATAGCACCGTGATATTCGGTAAACTTTTTTTGCACTGCCTCCAGTCACCATGAGACAGAAATTCACACAAGTCCCGTGTGCCTGTAATTTCACCAGGACCCTTACTCTTCAACACCGGAACGCAGTAATGCTCATATTACTGCTTGGCGGCAGAAATAGGTAAGGTGGCAGTACTACCTTGGACGAATTCTTTCACAAGGAGCTCTACTGCTACGAAAACATAAGAAATAAATTTAAAAAAGTTAAAACAAAAATAAAATAGAATAACAAAAAATAAAATAAAATTAATTAAAAATAAAATCTTAGTAATAGGTGAAATGACCACAAAGATAGTCAACACTATTTTGTACTAAGTAGAAATCATGTGAGCGCCGTATGTAAGGCCATTAACACGCTGCCGCGCTGCACCCCGCCCCGTGACGGAGCACGAGACGCGGATCCCGCGCGCGCGGTGGCGGAGACGCAGATCTGCGTCAACGCGCAGTTTAATCTGCGCGGGGGCAGCGGTCTAGCGGCCCCGCGTTACTTAAAATACTCGCTTCGCAATTGATCGCCGTAGTGATTGCATATGTAACCGAGATCCTTCTTCGACAAGAATGGTTAATAATACAGAACTCATTCAGGATGCTGCAGTTATACTGTCTATTTAGTTTTTGTTTACTCAAATAAAAAGACACCGAAGATATTGGATACATCCCTTTTTACGGACCAGATCGATAAATGGATAATTTCAACTTCATTACAAATATTTAAGAAAATATGAAGATAAATTTGGACAATTATCAATAGCAAACATGAATATCGACGTCGAGATCTATTGTAGAAAACTGAACATGTCCTTAAGCTTAAAAATCTGCGCGGTAGTGCGGAGCGCAGTGTGCCATACCCTGTGGTTCGCCGCGCCCCTCCGCGCGGGGGCGCGGTAAAACCACGCGCGCCGAACCGCGCGGAGAAGCATTGTCAGTGTGTTCGACGGCGCGTGTTTTCCATACAAACTGAGGTACTTCAGTACAACGTTAAAAAACGCGGCTCCGCGCTCCGACGCGGGGCGCGGTGCAGTGTGATAATCGCCTAAAAGGATTCACTCAGCTAATGTCACCGCCGAGAAAAGGATGTGACGCTGATTTACAGTAGACTCTAAGCGACACGCCTATCCATGATAGTTCAATGCCACACAGAGCCTCAAATCGCAAAAATCCGGGGTGCACTACTACTGTGCCCGTCATCCTAAGACTAGTTCCATTTGCCTGTAATTGCGCAAGCACCCTCATCTTTCAAAACCGAAACACCGTAATGCTCACATTACTAAATGACGACAGATAATCAATAAAATAGTCCATTGGTTCTAAAGAATCCCACCCGGGACTTCCTAATCCAGCGACTGCAGTATAAACCGTTGGATCACCGAGGTCGTCATTATAATAACACATCGATGGTTTTCTAGAATAGTCGCCTATCTCAAACCATGCCAAATTCTTCAGGAAGATGTTTTAAAACATTTACAGAGACGTATCTGACACGAAGAACCAAATCGAATACAGGTGCAAAATTACGACATAGTTATTTTAACCAATAGGAAGCTCGACGTCTTATTCATAACAAAATTTAGCACATTCTGAATACAGCTGCGCAATAAGTCAAAAGTGAAGTATTTTGTATTAGCAATTAATTTTGAAAAGCAGCGACATGTTTGTCGTTTGTGTAACATATTTCATTTGTTTCGATGAGCCAATTACTGTCGTACGACTCCTGTATTGTAAAAACCTCTTTTATTACATTGTTCTACATTCCAGACACGTCCGCCCTTTACCGTTTCATTAAAAAGACATACGACATATTTATCAGAACATAAAATTTGCTTCCCGAAGCTAATTCAATGAAATTACTCCACTAGTTTGATATAATTTTTAATACAAATCGAACGCTTAGAAAAAATTCCATCGATCCGGCCGGATTCAAACCGACGTCTTCTAACAAACCGTGCCAGAGGCTATGCTAACTAAGCCACGGAACGAACAAGCGGACCTCACGAATTCCATGTGCTTGTTTGTCGAATCTTTGTATCTAGTTTTCAACGCCTTTTTAGCCGTAGCGCCATCTACGAGAAATCTGTGTAATTATTTCGTCCCCCCAGTTAGGCACCTTTTCAGCTACCAGCCCTCGCTAAAGATGTCGCTATTTGCTGTTATTAACTGTTTTAATGAATGTCAGAATGTGTGACCACCATGATATTCAATTTTTTTTGTGAAATTTCTTCACTAGTTTGTTACAATCATTAATACAAAAATTCCTTCGACCCGGCCCCATTCGAACGAGTATTTTCACAAAAAAAAATTGAATATCATGAGTGGTGAAACAACCTGACATTCAATAAAACACTCAATTCAATGAAGTTTAATAGATGAATACCCAATTCCGACACGCAAACAAATGAGATTACGTGACTTGGCCTAAACAATCGAGTAATACCCTGGCTGCTATAAAAGAGGTAAGTAATCAAAATTCCCTAAACGCAGGGTAGAAATGTAACAGTTGGCAACAATTTAACAACTTTGTTGATACAGGACAGACTGAGTAAACTTCATATAATTTTGTAAAATATTTAAATACATATTTTGCTCTGGATCGCTCTTCCTTCGGTTTCCTTTATGGTCAATAACAAACGTATGTGAATACATAAGACTCGCTATCTATCCGATCGTGTTCGATCAAGGCGACCATTTCGACTCTTAGTAGGTAGCTAAGTAACTTTTCCAAAAGCAATCTTATTTCAATGTAAGCTTAAAGTAAGCTTATTATAATAATACTTATATGCGTACCATTGCTAACCTGTCAACCAAGTAATGAAAGAACGAATGATTTTCCAATATTGTCTATTCCTTACTAAAAATAGGAAAGAAATAATGCTATATGAACTATATAATGCCATTATTTCTTAATTAATTTTTTATTGAATTGATATTCAATTATTTTTTGTGAAATTACTCCACTAGTTTGTTATAATTATTAATACAAAGATCGAACACTCAGAAAAAATTCCTTCGATCCGACGTCTTCTAGCATACCGTGGCAGATCATTATTTCTTGTTATTTACATTCAGAGGATTTTAACGGTTAAAAAAGAAATAATAAAATCTATTAAAATTACGTTGTTTTCAATTATTTTTCCTCATTTTCATGAACAAAGATAAATAAAACAAACTGAGTCTTGATTGTCACGTTGTGAATTCGCAATTATAGTCTAGTGCTTAGACTATGGAAACTAAAGGACATGTTATGTTGACATATAGAAATCAGACGTTATATGTATATAATGCATTTCGACGTCGAAAACATAAACATGTTATTGTCTTTGTTTAACTATTGCGTGCTGTCTTAAGCCAAGAGAGATAGCATTACATTGGTCGTGTCAAACACGGGAATCGAAAATACGTAACGTCATCTTAAATGCCAACTGTGTCCATTTCGCAGTACATGAGGTACATGATACAGTTGTCAAAGGGAAGTACATCAAATGTCAAAACAAATCGCCGCAGCATTACGGGATGTGGTCTTTGAAAAAGCGAAGATCGACCGAATGTCACATTGTACAGGCACGTGTTATTTTTCTGTCTATAAATCAACAAAAGGCCAAATATCTCATGTAATTAGACATATTTAAGTATTTATATAAGTTTATTAATAAATCTTGCCAAATTTTGCATTGGTTTCTTCAGATTGCCTGTTTGTTTGTATATTTTGATGATTGTTGTTAACGATTATTTTGCGATAGTGTTGTTCTTGGAAGCGTACACATTATCGATATTCTGTTATTAAAATAATTCACTGTAAGGCTTTCATCATTTTATTATTATTATTTTTACTATTTCAAGTTTACCTACAAATCACAAAAGAAAATAGAATGGTTGGAAATTATACATTGCATCAAGGACCTTCTTCATTTATTCGCTTCATTTTGAAGAGTCAAATTTTAACATAACTTTGAATGTAACTGGATTACATGATAATGCAATTCCATCATTAGGTTTATTCGTTAATAATTTTATATTTAATTTAGATTAAACACGACTCATTTACTAGGCATTCTCAGTTCCTGAAAAGAAAATTATCCACTTGTTTCCGATTTTTTCCCACTGACAACTCTAACTACTACAAATTCTTATTTTATAAAGCCAGCATTACAAAGACCATGTTGGTCTGACGTTGCCGGGTGAAGGTCAATAACAACGTATAGACAGCCTATTTGCCTTGCCTTGGAATCGTTCGGTATCACTCGCCTAGCTGACCGAGTGAAGGCGAGCGCTCGTGACTACTTGTCTCACTTCGGAGAAGTGTCGATTTTTCTCCACAAATCAAAGGCGCTCGGCCAATTGTAGTTAATTGACATTGTATAATCAGGCATTTGCATGCTATTTAATATATGCGAAACATATTTATACTAATACTGTCTCTTGTTACATCTCCTGTTATTCCATATCTTAAGCAAATAAACGTATGATAATAATATTATTATTGATAATATTACTACTATAATTTATTTCAAAAATTAAATGGGAGTATTAAAGATTCACTTAAATCAGTTACTGATATTAATTCTATATCAATGCATAAATACAAAAAAGCTTACACTATTTGGAATATGTTTAAAAATTTATCTATGAAAATATGAATCTTGAGGTTGGAAATGTATAGGATTTATATTTCAAAGGTTTCTCTTGTTTATATACTCTCAAATTACAAATATTATTTTTTTCTGTGCAAATTCATTTTTCGTAATATTTGAGTATTTGCAAAACATTAAACAGCAAAACAATAAATTCAAAATTACATGTGACATTCCCGGATATTCCCATAATGACCTAAAATATTCCCAAATGGAATATTTATCTACTTTAATTAAATGTCTGCCTGTCGATAATGTCTTATCGATAGATTATGGTACGAAACTAGAGAAATCCGCCATTTGTTGGTTCAATTTTTGTTTAGGTATGCACGTTCATTCCGTAGTTAGGGCAACTCCTTTCTTTTATTTTTTTTCATCCTATAAGGTCTAGTGTGAGAGTGTGAGTGTCAACTGTTAGTGTTGCCAAGGAGCGTATAGATGTCGCTGTCATAATTTTACAAAATAAACATCGCGTATTTTTATTTAACGAAATATGAATTCCTATGTACTATTAAATAAAAAAAAATTGTTTATTTTGTATATTGAAGAGACAATAAATTCAAAAATAATATTGTTTCCACTGCGTCCGAGTAACTATTTTAAGATTGCTAAATTTGCCATAAGAACAATATTACTTAAATGTTAAAGTCGCGTCATAGTACGAATTGAGCGGTGAGTCACAAAGCTGCCAAAAAAAAATCATAGTTTTAACATTATAATAATATATACTTTAAGCGCGTCATGGTACGAAAAGTCAATGTAAGGTTAAAGTAACATTGTTATAAGAGGTTGTATATGGCTGTGGATATCAATTAATTATTCTTTAATTTGAAATATAAGAAGGCAGTTTTATCTTATTGATATTATTCAAATATTGATCATGAGCTAAACATATTTTCTTAACTCTGACAAATATGCATGTCAATAGATGGCATTGTGTTTTTTTTTGTAATAGTAAGTGATGGGACGAACAAGTCGTTCAATCGTCGTATCTATAACAATTATGCCACTCACAGCTTTACAGAGCAAAGGAATCACCGGATCATGAGGAACACTGCCGCTGCGCTCGTAGTTTCACCAGCATCCTTACCCTTCCAAGCCGGAACGTTCTCACATGACCGCTAAGCGGCAAAAATATATAAAGTTTTGATATTCAATTATTTTTTGTGAAATTACTTGGTCTTTCAACGACTTTTTAGTCGTAGAGCCATCTATGAGAAATCTATTACAGATTTATCACCCAGTTAGTACCTTTACAGCTACCAGTCCTGGCGAGTAATAGATTTCTCACAGATGGCGCTACGACTAAAAAGTCGTAGAAAGACCAAGTACAAAGACACGACGCAAGCACATAAAAAAATTCGTGAGGTCCGTTGGTTCGTTCTGTGGCTTAGTTGGTATAGCGTCTGGCACGGTATGCAAGAAGACGTCGATTCGAATCCGACCGGATCGAAGAGTGTTTTTTCTGAGTGTTCGATCTTTGTATTAATAATTATAACAAACTAGTGGAGTAATATATAAAGTTTCATTACTTCCCTGAACAAACTCTTTTACAAGGAGGTTTACTGCTACTAAGTTGTCTGTTGCAAAGTAATTCATAAACTAACGCCTCTTAATATGAGTAGATGGCGGTAACTTTAAATAAAATAAAAGAATAGCCGTCAGTATCCTTGAAAATCGAAGTAGGCCTCAATACCCCTAATTTAGTAGCAGTAAAGCTCCTTGTGAAAGAGTTCCTCGAGGGAAGTACTGCCTATTTCTGCTGCCAAGCAGTAATGTCAGCGTTACTGTGTTTCGGCAAGGGTGCTGGTAAAATTACGGGCACATAGGACTTGTCAACGTTATATATTTTGTCTTTAAATTTGTTTGATCTTTGTATTGTTTATTATAAATACAATTACTCACATAAACACCTTTGGGACTAGGATCTAGGGGTTATGTAGTCCCAATTTCGAAATTATCTGTTTCTGAACTGGGAAACAAACTCTTTTTTTTATAAATAAATAAGTGCAATTGACCTCCACTTCACCTGATAAGGTTGATGATGAGGCAAACACACCTAAACAGTTTCTATTCACTCTCGCCTTGAAAATGTCCAAGTTATAACGTTCGGAGAACAAGCCTGCAAGCAGGAAATTCGGGGTAGAATTTCCTGCTTTGCCGTTCGTCATATAAATATGACCCTTTATAATAGCTAGTTTTAATGTTCTCACAAAATCAAAATGTTCCCTCATTAGAATAACGTACCCCAAATTTGGGATAATGTGCCCCATTATTGGGGTAATAACCGCCGCGTAGCCAGGCTTACTGCCGCAATCAGCTCTATGATTCCTTTACGTGTGAAGATTACCTAAGTTAATTATTCAAAATTGTAGTGTAGTGGGATTACAATGATTATGTACAGTTTTGTATAATGTGCAATAAGGAAGATAATTATAGTATGTATCAAATATTTTCAACTATATTACAGGTGATACAATTATTAGCTAAAATTTGGCTGGAATTTTTAAGGAAAATTAATTGTAAATAAAACTATAATTCCAGATGCTTTTTTTATAATTTAAAGTCACGGGACGAACAAGTTATGCACCTGATGGCAAGCTACACGCCCGTTCATGACAGCTGCAGTGCCACTCAGAGCTTTAAATCGTAAAGATACTACCACGGCACTACCACTGGGTCCGTCACCCTGAGACATAAGTTGACAAGTCTACTGTATACGATTTTAGCGCCTTACAAGTGCGGACACTTTTTAGCGCGGACCCGACGTCCATATAATTGTAAGTCAATGTGTCTAATACTAATGCAAACCATTCTAATACGAACGATGTGGTTTGAAAGAGGACGTAGTGACAAAAATTGAAAAAGGTATGCTGAAGTGGTGTGGGCACATGGAGGGGATAAATAAATCTAGATTAACGAAAGACATACACACAGCTAACGTGAAAGGCATCACAAGAAGAGGACGGCCTCGAAGAACATTCTCGGATTAAATTGAGAGTGCTTTTTTTATATAAAAAAAAGTGCTCATTTGACCTCCATCTCACCTGATGGAAAGTGACGATGAGGTTCATTCTCGCCTTGAAAAGGTCCAAGTTATAGCGTTCGGAGAACAAGTCTGCAGGCAGGGAATTCCACTCCATAACCGCTCGCCATACAAATGTGGAAGCGATACGCTTCGCGCGAATCCGGGGAATATCCACACAATAGGGATGGAACCTCAGCCCACGGGGAACTATCCCCGATGACGGAAAGGGGAAGGCGGAATCAAATTATGCAATTCCATCGCACACTCTCCGTGATATATCCTGTACAATACCGATAAGCTGGCGGCGGTGTTCAAAGCTCTGCAGCTTCGCCTCTATTAATTCCGAGCCACCTATAAGCCTTTTAGCACGCTTGTCTATTAAATACAAGGCGGTCAGTTGATATTTAGCAGAGCCATCCCATAAGTGGCAGCAGTACTCCATATACGACCGGATTTGTACTTGGTACAGTTGAAGCAACTGTCCCGGTGTGAAGTAACGCCTCGCCTTGGAAAGGATGCCAAGCTTCTTGGCTGCATTTTTGGCCATTTATTCAATGTATCTGCCGCAGTTCAGATTGGACGACAGGTTCATTCCAAATAGGTTAAGACAGTCGTTCTTAAAACGGCTGAGGTGCGTATTTAGAAGAACAAGAGGTATGAAAAGATCGATGAATGTAAATGACGCAAGAAAGGTTTGTCAGAATCGTGCTAAGTGGCGATCGACAGTATCTGTCTACCCTAAAGAGAACCTAAGAACATGAGTAAATAAAAAAATAAACCATCTTATTAAAGCACATAACTGATTGATGACTTTACAATCTCAATTAGACGTGACCATGCGACCCGAAACGTTGGTTTCTTTGCAAAAACAAAACGTCAAAACGTCGTGGAAATACATCTATTATCCAAGTTTTATTGAAATCGGTTACCGAAAAGTGCGCAAAACTGGATTCATCTCCTATGTGGAACATCTTATTCTAATTTAAATGGGACCAATACTGAGGTAACCCCTTTTTCAACACAAAAAGAGTCATCATATAAATGGTTCACGAATCAGAGTTACGGTCGTATTCTAGAACTCTACTCAATGCTCAAGTCAGGATTTGAGCAGACTTGAGTAGGATTTCAAGCATTGGAAATACGATCCTGATGGCAAGGACTTGAGTATGATTTTCAGTGCTCACTGCAATACTCAAGTCCTGACTTGAGTATTGAGTAGAGTTCTGGAATACGACCCTTAGAGAGTTAATCAAGAATTATGGCGTAACACACATACATAGAAAAAAAACGTCGAATTGAGTACCTCCTACTTTTTAAGTCGGTTAAAAAAGTTTGTAATTTACTAAAAAAAATATCACAAGTCAACCTCTGTGGACGAGTGACTTGCATAGTGCTTTTCATGGAGTCGCCATCTCTGAGATTATTCGATCCTCAGCTGGGTCAATGTAGAAAAACTAACTTTTCTATATTGTCTCGACTCTGAGTAATTATGGTACCGTTGTTGTTTCCGATTTCCATAACACATACATATACTTTATGTAGTTTAGAGTGTATGTACGTGATGTTGTTTTGTATTTATTTATTTAAGTGTTTTTCTTATTAAAGATTTATGTAATTTTCAGTTAGTTTATTTATTACATCCCTTACGCCTTAATAAATTTATAATTTCGAATAAACCTAATTTATTTACGTCAATCGCAGAACGTGAAATTTGGTAGGTAACTTGTTTTCGGCAAAATTTTAATTTAAAATTGATTACTTATTAACAGAAACAGTCATATGGTAACTTCAGTATATTAAATGAAAACAACTTTTGCCATAAAAACCAATCTCAAGTGATGGATTATATTATAATAATTTTAATATAATTATAATAATAATTAGTAGAGCGAGTATCGCCGGAAGTCAATCACCCGAATGTCCATTATTGCCGGTAGAGCGACGACGGTGGCCAATCAGAGCGCCCGCTAGATATAGAGATTGAAATATTTGATACGCGGTTTCTGGTTGCGCCAATGGCGAATGCTTTTTTCTTTTATAATGTTGGCAATATGTGAATTTTTTTATTTTTTTGTTGAGCATTGGCTATGGAGCCATCAACTTAAACAAGTAACATTTAATTGAACCTCAAAACGTAACAATATTGAAACTAAAAATTGATTCGTGAAAAAACTGTAACTACAAAAGCCCGTAATTTTTTTTATTTTTTAACAAATGGATGGATGGTCGTGTTTTTTCTTTTTCCACTGCCACCGCGTTAACTAAAGTGCCTCCGGTGGAAAACCACCTTTTCCACTGATCCCGATCAGAACCCGCCGGCGAAAAATTTTATTTTACACCGCCTCGATAAAAATAAATTTGACAGCTGATTTTATTTTACGATTTGCGGGTTCACCTTGTTCAATTCGTTCACTAAATGTTACATTTAGTATTTAGTATATTTAGTATATTTAGTAGCAGTAGAGCTCCTTTTGAAAGAGTTCGTCCAGGGAAGTACTGCCACCTTACCTATTTCTGCCGCCAAGCAGTAATGTTAGCATTACTGTGTTACAGTTTTGAAGGGTAAGGGTACTAATAATAATAATAATAATAATAACGCACACACTCAACATAGCCCCGCACTAGGGAAACCCTGTGTCGCGGGTGCCATGGACACATACATAGACAAACACAAATTACACCCAAACTTACGAGAGAAATAAATGTAGGCCATACAAATATTTCTCCCGGCCCGGGAATCGAACCTAGGACCTCTGCGTGGCAGTCCGGCATGGTAACCGTTCGGCCACGGAGGCAGTTAACTGGTACTAAGTACTGGTGATATTACAGGCACATGGGACTTAGGGTGTCGGGCGCAGTGGCAGTGACCCTCAGATCTTTGCGATTTAAAGCTCTGAGTTTCACTGCAACTGTTATGGACAGGAGTAGCTTAACATCAGACGCACGACTTGTTCGTCCTGTCACTTGATGTTATATAAAAGGACAAAAATGCCATTGTATAAATTAAACTTTAAATGCATGTTATATCATAAGTGAAATAAGAAATGTGTATAATATTTGTATGCCAAGTTTTGGTGAAATGTACGATCTTATGTACGAACTACATTTTTCAGCGAATAAATATTTTGTATTTTTGTGTTACCTGTACTATAAGTACCAGATCAACGGAATTAACTCCTGGGTACTACCCGAATCACTCAGACCAGAACAACGAAGTCTGTACACCAAGCATTTTCAATATTATATCACAACTCCGAAGGGTTGCCACGCACTGTTGGCACCGCTTAAGTATGTCCTGTAGATTGTAATGTTGCCTGGAGAGTGTAGTAGCCTCCGCAGCCTCCACACATCTTGCTTAGCGAGTTTAAAGTTCAAAATTGAAACGGAAAAAGACATAGCGGAAATAAATCCGGTTTAATAAAAAAAATTTTTAAGTTTATTTGTGATCTTGTAAACGTTTAACGTACAAGATATTTTTGGTAACTGGTGAAAAGATCAAAATTAGACGAGCAGCACGACGGATCGAAACAAAATGAAAATGACGAGGAAGGAATTAAAGAACGATTCAAAATTTGAAAACAAATGGCCAGAAACCAGAGGAAAGGTGATAAAAAGGCGGAATGACGATGGAAGGAGGTCGCATCGTCACAAATCTAACTGCACTGTTTTTTATTCCCTTGTTACGTTAGTCTTACAAGGTTGGTATTCTTACGGGACAATCGCAAATGAAGAAATCCTCGTTAATTTCAAATTCGGATGCAAGAGTCGTGATTTGAGTACGAAATTTAGTACCTCACAAAATGTTTAACGAGATGAATACTAAATTAGTGCTGAGATGTGAAGAGTTGAAAAATTGGACTTCAATAAATTCTTAAAAACACTTTCTACGTAACGATTTTGCAATCGAGATCAAGTGGTTCATATGTTCAGCGATGGTTATTTTGCAGCTAGCTTTTTTAAATGTTTACTGTCCCTATCTACTGACCCGACGGATAGACATTTAATAATATTTATTATTGTTAAAGAAAGAAAGAAAATAGTTTATTCCGTTATCAATTTACAGCACAGTGCATACATATTACATGATTTGATATATTACAAAAATTATACAAGCCTTATTAATAACGCTGCGATCGTACTTTGACGTGACGACATATATTCGTGCAGTTCAAAGTATCGTGCTTTGTATCTTAAAGGATGGAAAAAAATAGTCTAAGCTTTGTATATATAAAAAAGTTGTTCACATGTAGCACAACACAATTAAATGTCGTTCATTACTTTTTGAAGTTATGACAAGAGACTATCAAGACAGCTAGACATGAGTGTCGTTTAATGATAAAAAAAATCCACGACATAGTCACGACAGATAGTCGAGATATAGGAACAAGCTAGAAGCGACCGTCGTTCAATGATAAATAAAACGTTACGACGTAAGAACTAAAAGTACTAAAATTGGAATAACAAAGAGTGCGCTGTGCTATCACGGAATCCGTCATCCTTTCTGTTTAACGTCGACTCATTGAAATTTATTATATTATTATTACATTAATTGTATATTATAGTATATATTATTATATTCATTCTCGCCTTGATAAGGCCCACGTTTTAGCATTCGGGAATCAACAAACCTCCAGACAGGAAATTTCAATCTATAGCCGTTAGCCTTATAAATGTGAAAGCGAAACGTTTCATGCGAATCCATGGAATATGGACAGGGGTGGAACCCCAGCCTGTGTCTGATAATCTGATACGATAATAGCCCACTGAAGAATCAATTTTCATTGACTTGTCATACCAGCTCCACCAGGCCAAGCAGCAAGACTATGTAGTGTAAGCGTACCTCTGCAATGCACTGGTCTCCGTTAAGAAATAAACAGTAATCTTATCAGAAATTCCTTTCATACTGAACTTAACACCAAACACATAAACACTTTGAATCTTCAAAACTAATACTGTAAACTAAATAACCCAATTCCAAATACAACCATTTTCAACTTGACTTAATTAGAATATTTCGACATGACAGACGAGTTTTGAATTCCGACACAATTCAGCATTTCTTTCTCAGCGGTATATACGTATTTGGTGCAAAATTTTTGGGTCACTAAGCGATCGGATCAAGCATAAGAGTGTAAGGTCGAAATCACATACAGCTAGAAAGACGGCCTTCTGTAAGATTTCTGTATTTGTGGCTAAGTTTGTGGCCAAAGGCTGTTTTTTGTCTTACGTGATTATTTAGCAATGGTTAACTTTGTGATTCCCAAATAAAAGAAGAAAGAAAGAAAGAAAGAAAACAAATTTATCCAGCGCAAACACATGTTACAAGTACAATATGATTTTATGCGAAGTAGCCGATTTACAAATAAAAATTACAAACAAAATTAAAAAGAAAATTAAAAATTGTGGACGCGCATTAAAAAAGGTACAACATATAAATAAGTCAATTAGTCAAAATAAAATTGTCATAATATGCCTACTGCGTTTTCAATTCACTACGTCTTTATGTATTTTATGTTTCTCTTTGCGTTACACAAACAAAATTTCTCCAGGTGCATTTATAACTTATTATTACACAATGACAAACAGAGAATTGAATAAAATAATTGGGAGTCAGAAAATTTTTATAATAGTCAACAGAGAGCAAGGGAGATATTCAATAGTAACTGTAAATTCTAAAACTCTGATTTTTCAATACTTACAGAATATTTTTTTACGATGTCATGTAATAAGACGTACAAAATGTGGGTCAGTTGGGCTAGCCCGAGAAGGCGCGTCTTGCGCGAGAGCGACATAAAACGTCAGATATTGCTTTTCTCGCATAGAAATCCCGCGCTTTATGTCGCTCTCGCGCAAGACGCGCCTTGTCGTGCTGGCCCTATTGGTGGTAAGCGATGCCGGCAGTTGCAGTGCCAGTCAAAGCTTTATAACGCAAAGTTCTAAAAGGCACTACAGTGACTGTAATAATGAGACATGAAATTAACAAGTACCATATGCCTGTAATTTCTTCAGCCTCCTTTGCTCACATTACTGCTTGGTGGCCCAAATAAGCAAAGTGACAGTAGTTCCCTGAACGAACTCTCTCACAAAAAGTTCTACAGCTAATTTAAGAATGAATTGGACTGTGTATTTAAACTAAAACGTGCATCCTCCGAGATACGACGCGACAAACTATTATCTGAACAAAAACGACGACGTACGAAGGTCTGAATTTAATATATCTCTATAATAATTACATCAATGGACTTACGTACGAATACTGTTGGTAATTAGCAATCAACTAACTTATGCAAGACAAATATTCGCCCAAGGCGTAACTGTTGGCACAACTATTTTGTTTGACCTTATTAGATGGCGACATTCGACATGGCTACTTTTGTTCGCTATTGGATGTTTGATGTATGTACTTGGAAAAATATTTGGCGTACAGACAAACATGCAAACACCGACAAATATGACCGTCTACATGCCAAACAAGGAGTTAACATAATGAATACGATCATGAGTATGGATGGTTTACTTGCGTATTTGCCTATTTGACTCCTTTGATGTGCGTCAACAAACCGACCAGCACGCAGTAACGCGAGTTTGGTGTTTGCTGTAGTTGTCGAAAAGGCAAATACTTTATCACAACTTGCTATCTACACATGGTGATTGTTTACAATAAGGTTTGAAGTCGTATTTTTCGGTCAGTTTGTATGCGAAGTCAATAATTACCATTCATTTTTACAGAGCATTTATCTAAGTTTCATATTTTAGTATAAAACAATGGCAAATGCATATAACTTAAAAATAATTTTGTCTTTTTAATAGAAAGCGAAAGTGGCCATATTTCCAAACCTGTATATAAATATGGTCATACAAATGGCCTTATTTACTGTATGGGACGTATTACTCTTTTTTATTACAATTTAACAAGATTTAATGGTTCTATGAATAATAATGAAAACAATCAACTCTGACATACAAAATAGATCCTTTATTAATGTGCTCATGGAAGAGGCCATATTTTTCACCCTATACGTAAATAGGCCCATGGCCAAATTAACTATATGGACCAATTTACTCTTCTATAATTTAAAATTATATGATTATTTATATAGCACAACATTTTTAAGGGAAATGAATAACATCAATACCTATCTACTTAAAATATACGCATATATTTCATATCGCCCTCATCCCCCGAATCCCTTTACAATTGTAGAGATCCATGACCTACAACAAATAAAACAAATTTATTATTCAACATAAACATCTGCACTAGTTATTATCAAAGAGTTAAAAATTATCGCTTTTTTTTTGTTAAAAACAACATTATGCTAGGTTCCAAAAATCATAAGGTAAAATTGGCCAATATAGGGTGCAGGTAAATATGGCCAGTCACTGACCCTATAGCCCCTAAGAAAGCCTTGTTTTTTCTTTTGTTTTTAAAAATATAATCAAATGCGAGTCGCATCTATAAGTGTTTAGATGCATTACTATAGTATTGCAAGGGATAGCTGGTTAAAAAGTTGTAATAAAACGAATATAAAAATGTTTACTTAATAAATGTCAATTCGAAACTGCTTTGTTTTGCATTGCGCTTTGACGCGAGTTTGCCGGAGGTAGAGGTTGTGTTGGACAGCGATCCCATAAGTGACGATCGTATTAGATTTAATTTTTTTAAATTTCGAACTTCGAAAAACAAATGCCGAGTTGTGTCGTAAAATTACATATTTCATAAATTTTGCAAGTCGCTATTGACAACAATGGACATCAATTAGCTCCTTCAACGTAGTTATGAATTAATACGAAACTTGATGAGCGGACAAACATCAAAATGGCCATCATAGTATAATGTAGAAACGTACTATAATGTAGAAACGTAGCTAAATTGAAATAACAGTAGGCAAAAAATTATGAAATCATAAAATATAGTACAAATGCTTTTGTTCTCTTCTGTTTGACAAAACCAGCCCCTGTAGCATGGCTACGCATGACAGTCGCGACGCGCGTGATAAAATTGAAATAAGCGCGCGCTATTGGTTATCTAAATTAGATCTGATCGAGACAGCCAATAGCGCGCGCTTATTTCAATTTTGACGCGCGTGTCGCGACTTTCATGCGTAGTTATCCTATGGGGGCTGTCAAACATTTAAAAGGTTTTATTTAAACGGTTTAAGGTTTATTGTTTATTTAACGAGTTTAAGATTTATTGTGTGAACTTAAAGTTGTTTCTGCATGTACTTGAATAAACAATTATGAAAATCAAAAGATTTTGTATTTTAAATTTCTTTAAACACAACGAGTGACAAAAAATATATAGTCAAATGAAATGAAGGTTAACAATGCAATCTTCGACTTTCATAGAACTCGAATAGCTCCTTGAGTTGAAATAATGTAGTCTGTAATGACTATTCATCGCCTTGGCAACCGACGAATGCGTTTTATAAATATTCCATAAGATTTTGTAAGAGAAAAAACTTCTTCAACAATAAATGAATGAATATAATGAACTTTCATTTTATATAATTTATGTAACAACCACAACTTTAACACGCCATTACTTCCATCGCGCCATCGCTAGATGGCATAAGTTGTACCCGTATCGTTTTGTTAACTTCAAAAGTATATGTCAACTCATATGTGTTGTATTGCCAATGGAATGAATGAATGAATTAATGCTTTGTACTCATCGAGTATATAATCAGAAATAAAGACGAAATGTCATTTAATTTGTTTGAAAACTATTCTGCCATACCATTACTGTGACAGCTGTGCTCCAATTGACCAGCCCGAATTCGAAACAATTGACGGGTCTCGTCAATGGGTGTCGTTAATTGTTTCACTTCAAATCGACCAGTTAACTTGACCCAAGGAGTACATTTTATATGCCTCAAAACTGTTATGTCTATAAACAGTCTTAATATGGTATAGGTTTAGATAATAGTTCTCTATAAATGGTTTTAGAGAAAAGAAATTGTTCTTATACACTTATTTCACCCAAGTCAAAATTTTAAAACCTTCTTAATACCAAACAACTTAATGAAGTGTGATCTCTCTTAAGATTTACTCTTATAGTACTTATTTTATCATTCATTTCATTTGTAGATCAACTGATTATTTTTAGTAAAATTGTTCTATACATATCCAGTAAAGTCTATTAATACTCTAAAAACTAGTGTTCTTAAGTTTATTCTAGATATATTTCATTTATAGACATTCTGTAGTGTTTATAAAGAGTTTACTTATTAACAAACATGTTATAGCGCGTGTTCTGTAGATTTTATTTTAAAAAACACTATAGTTGGTTTCTACTCTATTGGACGCTGTAAGTTTATGCAAAATGGATAAAGTAAAGAATAAAAGATCTGGTGTAGGTGGTGACCGTTAGATGTTATGTCTAGAGATGAGATTAACTGCTACATTCGCATAGCGCGCTAAGTGCTAAATTTTTATAGCGCGCTATTTCAAGTGCTAAAATTATATTTTTTTGCAGCTCAAGGTCGTGTGATAATGTAACGAATGGAAAGAAACGTGAAATAGTTGACGCGTGCTTACTTGCTAAGTATAGCATCTATAATCTATCTATAGAATAGTCTACAGTTTTTTACGGTTAGTTACGACTGGCTTCGTTTGTTTTGTAACTATTACATATGGTGGTTACAGGTTATAGAAGATAAATCAATGAGCTTTCCTTCATACTTAAACAATTTACTATTTACAATACACTGGTTATTTACAGTGAATTACATTCATAATAATGCTTTCTCCGACTTTTATATATAAACATTACAACAACTTATTAATGAAATAAACGCTAAACTAACTAAAGAAATCAAAGTAATTATATCTTAATTTAAATCGCTTCACCAGACAAAATTTTGCTAACGTTCCACCATTAGGTCAAAATCGTATTAAAACGTAACCAAAATTATAATTTATAACATAAATACAACTAACATGAATAAACCAATCACATAATTCGCGTTTCGCACCAAATGTTAAATGCTACACATAATATGTAAAAATATTTCACGTTATAATTGTTTTCCATTTCACATAGGATATAGTGCCATCTATGGGAGATAACTCAGGACGAAGAAGGATTTTGTTTGTTAGGTGCGTAAGTAAAGCAGCAATCAACACTTTGAAATATTGTAAAATTATGTCGCTAGATGGCATTTAGTTTAATTTTCTTAACCTACGCCAATCTAGCGATGGGACAAGTTATATTTGTTTCAACTCGAGTTACTCGAGTTGACTTGACTGCTAACTCGAGTTGCAACTCAAGTTAACTCGACTCGGTGTTTGACAGAGCAACCGCGAGTCGCGATTAAAACTCGAACCGACGATTCACCGAGTTGGACACGATCGGCCGGCTGACCGCGACTCGAACGTGACCGAACCGACCGAGCTAGCTCGAGTTGACTCGTTGTGGGAGTAACTCAAGTTAAATAACTCGACTCGACCATCACTCGCGACTCGCGTGCGTGCTCTGAAGGTTACCGACGCATAGTGGGCCCAAATTGATAATTCTTGGACATACGAATAACTTGTGGAGTATCGAGCTATTTTTTTTTTAATGATAGATAATAACATTCCTAACAACTTTTATTCTTGTATAATTTCTTGAAAAGTTGATAGTATAGTAAAATATTGTATGAGTAACTATACGATATATTCAAGCATAGACATTAATCAGAAACATAAAACAATAAAGTTTCCTCGATAGATAAAAATCACGAAATGACCTCTAATTTTCACATTTTTTCGATTTATCTTCGAAATGCTAAAGGTTATTAGGACAAAAATTAGATAATTAGTTGTATTTATGCATGATCGACAACTGTTACTACGGATTTTTTTAATCCCTTTAGTTTTAGAGTTATTTCGCTAAAACGAATTTGGTACTTTTAATGCTCAAAACTGAACATCTCCTGTCGCAAGTCACGCAAACTTCAGGCATATATTTGTTTCACAAATTTGGGCGGAGCCAACGTCAAAACTTTTTTGGCATGAGAGCTCTTAAAGTCGCACGTCAATTCGCGCTTTCTAAATGATTAAACATTGCGCGAAAAAGTCAGAAATATTATATCTAATTTCGCATGTTGCAATTTTGACAGTTTATATTTTAGAAGCCATTAAACTTGAAATCTATTAGTATTAAGAGATCTGCGTCTTATGTTTGTAACGCTTTAGTATTTTGGTTTTAAAATATATAGCATTACTAAGAAAACTATCATAGAGTATAAATTATCTAAAAACTGTCTACAAGACTAAATAAAAACTGTCCTAAAAACTAAACTGTACAAATGGTCTTGTAGCATTCTAGAAGGGTTACTTGAGAAAAAAGATAAGAATCACTCTTAACACTACCTACAGATAATTTCTCAAAGCACTCTTGTGATTTACTAATAAAGTTGTGCCCACTTTTATTTTAAATTATCTAGAAACCTTTTTCGAGATATCTTGAAGGAATTTGAACTCTTAAAATATTCAATCAAATTAAATTGTATTAGATATCTTAAAGTATATATTTAGATATGGGTGTGCTGCTTGGGGAGCTTTGCTATAATGGACGAAAATTGCAAAATTACATATTTAATATTTAATTACCGATGAAATTTTACTCCGTTTGTTTTGTAATTAGATGTATTGCTATTTTTCTCTACTCCGCCGAATGGAATAGCACGGCAATTTTAGAGATATTATCTTTATTACAATAAATACAGAATATTTTTGGAATATACGGAGACGTACACACAGGTCAGTTGTTAGCGTTGTCTATATTTCAGTGCAAACGAGAGTTGATATTTATAAGTGATCTATCACTGATGAGTTACCAGTACCTTGCTAGCCATACAGGAATGTATGGCCCGTATTTCGTCTCTATTTCTGGTTATATACTCGATGTTTGTACTGCTATAGCATTTGTATGGCACTAAAAGGCTCTCAAGTTATTGGGACATTTCGGCCCTTACTTAAGGCTATCTTAGCCAATGAGACAAACTGTTTGGTCCCTAGCCGCTGAAACTTTTTGTTTTTGCTCTTTGTTTAAATACACGCTTTGCGCACTTTCCGTCTGCGTCTCAATTCTCTACGCATCCCCCTCCGCTCAACACGCTACAATTGTCTTTTTTCTTCGTTATATACAATTTTATATAATTTTCATTTTATATATTTGTTATAATTATTGATACAAATATCGAACAAAGAAAAATTTCTTCGATCTGACAGCACTCGAACCAGCGTCTATGACATACCAGGGCGACCACAATACCAACTGAGCAACGAATGGAATCACCAGACCTTACGAGCTTTTCTGTGCGTTTGTTACAGATTTTTGTTTTAGGTTCTAACGGATTTTTGTCGTGGCGTCTGTGAGAAATTTATCAAAGTTTTTCTTCACTCGATCAGTTACCTTTACAGCTATCAGATGTTGACAAGAGATGTAGCATTATAAATTGTAATATTGATTGTTATGAATACAACTGCCTCTGTGGCCGAATGGTTACCATGCCGGACTACCACGCAGAGGTCCCAGGTTCGATTCCCGAGCCGGGAGAAATATATGTATAGCCTACATTTATTTCTCTCGTGAGTTTGGGTGTAATTTATGGTTGTCTATGTGTGGCTAGCTGGGCTATGTTGAGTGTGTGCGTTATTATTATTATTAATATTATGATGCTTTACTTTTTTTATGACACCAAGTGACGGGATAAACAAGTCGTGCATCTGTAGCTTAGCGACACATCTGTCCATAGCAGTGGCTGTTCCACTCAGAGCTCTAAATCGCAAAGATCTGAGGAGCACCGCCATTGAACCCGTCACCCTCAGACATTAGAAATCGACAAGTCCCAAGTGTCTGTAATTTCACCAGCACCCTCACCTTTCAAGCCGAAACGCATTAATACGAGCATTACCTGCTTGGCGGCAGTAATAGGTAAGGTGGCAAGACTTCCCTGGACGAACTCTTTCACAAGGAGCTCTACTGCTACTAAACTTCAGTGTGTTAAAAATCATTCTTTGGAAATGTTTAAAATGGACTTCTGTTCGTTTTTTTTAAATATTACAAGAGGAAATCTGCACTGTACAAACAAGAATCAAACCCAGAGCGTGTAACAGTTGAGCCATCAATGTTGAAAACATGTTTTATTCATACAGTCTCTCCCATTGTTTGCAT
Organism: Hyposmocoma kahamanoa; assembly: GCF_003589595.1. Taxonomy (NCBI): domain Eukaryota; kingdom Metazoa; phylum Arthropoda; class Insecta; order Lepidoptera; family Cosmopterigidae; genus Hyposmocoma; species Hyposmocoma kahamanoa. The sequence goes on from NW_020653993.1 coordinate 7,959,660, forward strand.
AAACAGCAATTGGAGCAATTAATTCATTTAACAAACATCGGCCAAGGTTAGTACGTGCCTGTTTATGCTCGGGGGACTCGTTTTATTTGTTGCGGGACGTTCTTGTGGCTTTCACGTTATATTTCGCATAACGTGCACGGTAATGATAAAAATTCAAACATTGGTGGCGAAATTTTGACTCATAATATGTTGCTTAGTTGGCATAGCGTCTGGTACGGTTTGCTAGAAGACGTCGGTTCGAACCCTGCCGGATCGCAGGAATTTTTTGCAAATGTTCAATTTTTGTATTAATAATTATAACAAACTAAGTAATTTCACAAAAAATAATTGAATATCATGGTGGTGAATCGTCCTGACATTCAATATAGCACTTCATGATATGTTGTTCAGTGGCAGTAGAGCTCGTTGTGAAAGAGTTCATCTAGGAAAATATTGCCATATTACCATTGACTTACAATTATGGACGTCGGGTCCGCGCTAAAAAGTGTCCGAACTTATAGGGCGTTAAAATCGTATACAGAGCGTCATTCACGCTTTAGTCTTCGTTTGTTCGACTGACAGCGAAGCAAGCAAAATTAGACAGTACTGCGATGACATTACAATTTAAATTCAACGTTTTAGCTTTTTCATATTCCTTTACATGTCACTACGTTTAAATAGGTTGACTTGGGACATTTTTTTTCGTGGTATTTGTATTAGACCCGTCGTCCATTTATTTGTAAGTCAATGCATATTACCTATTTCTTGCAGCAATACTCGCATTTCTATGATGTGAATGAATGAATGAATAAGGGCTAAATTCTCTGATTTCGGTGCTCAAATATTTTCTTAATTTCAGGAAAAACATTGAGCGGGAAGGAAAACGAACTCAAACTTACATAACAACCCGTTATTTGGGCAACTAGATTTTTAACAGTTAATGACATATTTGATACACCGCATTCAGCTACCACCGAAATCACGATGATTTAACAAAGGGCATAATTTTTGAATAAAATATTATTAAAAAGGCAAAAAAAAACGTTCAATAATCTACAGAAACATTTACTAATATGACTATTAAATAAAGCTTTAAAAACTGAAATTTATTTATAAATCGACCAGGACGATGCAAACAAATTTCACCTTATGACTATTTATTAAAATTAGTGTTCAGTTTGGCTGTTCAGTCTTTTTTTAATTACACAAAATTTGTGCGTATCTCTTTTAAAACAAATTTTAGAACGCAATCTGTAGCTACAAAGGCAATCAGTTTTTTGGAGCTTGCGCAATTCATGTAACTTCAAAATCTTTCCTTTCCGTTTTTTTTGCATACTTCTGTCTATCTTTTTCTTTAAAACCTTTCATGTATAATTGGATCGCTTTTTATCTTTGCTTTTCTAGCATGTTTCTTAATTTTCTTGATCTCTTTAATTTTTTTTGTTTTGATTTACTTTATTCATTTTCGGCGGGAAGCATGTAGTAATATAAAATTGTGAAAATTAATAATATTAACTAAACATTTCTATGAAAAAATATATAAAATTCTTGCTTTTCAAAAAAAATATGGTTTCGTAGGCAGTTTTTTCCGACTTCGGTGGAAGCTTTTCTGATTTTGGTGGCATAAAATCCACCGAATCTAAGGCCACGGGATTCAGAATATATATATATTGATATGACTCGCAAAACGACAATAATTGTAGAACCAATGAATTGTTATTATATTTTAGTCGTTTCAACACATACTATAAAAAATATTACATACAACCATAAAATTTAGTTCTTGAAATATCGTAGGTATACACAGAATTAAAAAATTAACCTGGATCAAATCCACGATATTACCTATTTACACGCAAAATGTCCTAAAATAGAAAACAAATCATCCACCTGTTCTTTCGAGTTGCAGGGGCGTGATGGACGAATAAGTCGAACGAATTGCGAAGCTTCTCAAATGTTTCACTTGTGATATGTAGCGTGATTAGTAACAACCACCGAATTCCCGCGTAAGCCTGGGACACGCAGCAATCTTGGTATTGTGATAAAGTATTGTCTGAGTTATTGTGAAATTCAGATTAAAAGTACTGTCAAATTATTTATTCTACGTGAACTAAAGTCTAATATTGATATACGGTTTGAATTTTGAGAAAAATGACACTTTGGGTTGAATTCTGCATTTGGGACACGCCACCGTTGTCAGGTTTGGACATTTCGGATTTTTTTTCCATTAGGTCCGAAAGGTTTATTGGAACGATTTTGTGCTCTCCAGTTAGCTTTCGACCTATATTATGCACTCTATTTTTGTAGATTTTTGTTTTGATAAATAAGTGGAGTTTAGTGCATGGACACAGAAAATTGCGGCTTTGGAGAAATGCCCCTATCTATCCATATCAGTTTATCCATCCATACGTAATGTGAAAAACAATTTAAAAAATGTATATTCATACGTAATGTGAACTCTCCGCATGGTACCCTTGTTATGTATAAATATTTCTGCATCAAAAAATACTTTTTGTTGTTGATGTATGTCTACTAAAACATAAATTTTAAGATTAAGCAACAGCATTGTGTGAATATGAATATGATCTCTAGGACTAAAAAGGCCGTATTGGCAGAATAACAATAGGATTAATTGACAATTCGTATTACACATTTTGGAAAAAAAAAACGCAAATCATAGAACACTGTCAAATAGATGAATCGCGATAAATGAATTTATGTGGGAATGCGTGGTAACATTGTAAATGAATGATTGATGTATAAGAGCGGATAGAATGAATGGACGATGTTTGAGGAGCGAATAGTTGGAGTGAATGAAAGGATATGATAGACGACGTTGAAGCTGTAAGGTGTCTTTTGTTTCGTTTCTTTCTAATTTCATTTAAAATAAACTAGTTAAACCAGTTTCATTTCCTGCATGCGATCCCACATTGTAAGAAATTCATAATATGAATTGTCAATTAATCATATTCAGTTTCTGCCAATACGGCCTTTTTAGCCCTGCTGATATGTTTAATTAATTCATTTGTAGGGTTTACCTACATTAATTAAGATAAATATAATTATATTATCGTTAATTATATAAGTGTATATTCCTACTTACTGTTTATATTTATATACATACCATTAAAATATTGCTGTTTAATGTGTAAGATAAATAATTTATATAGCGTCATATAATACATAATTATAAAATATAATATATATGCAACAGTACTTTAAATGTGTAAAGTACAATATAAAATATGTGTAATAGATATAGTGTACAGACGGACACGCGCATTGGGTTTTGTTATTAGATATTTGTGCGCGTCCACCGGCCGGCAGCATGATGGACCGGTTGCCGCGAACAATAGCGGTGGGCGGAGCCGAGCGCGGCAGTGGCATGACGTAGACGAGTCGCTTCTTTGCTTTCGAGTGGAATGCGTGTCGTATGCTCAGTAATCTCGGCTACCCCGCTATTTTATTTATTTTTGCGAGCTATTGCTAACCGATGTACTTGTGTTAGATATTTCCTATTTCCTTCTGCTTTAAACTCTTATCTTCCTTCTGTGCTTGTGTAATCTCTGTGTTGTTTCCGTGAACGAATAAACTGGGAATAGTAATTTCTTGTGAGTATCATTCCGCGGAACCACTACTAACGATTCTACACATTCACTAAATGAATGTTTGTGTTCCGTTTTTAGAAATAAATATCTTACACCATTAATCATTGCGACTTAAACTTTTCGCACTGCCATGGACAGGCGTGACAATTACTATTAGATGAACGACTTGTTCGTCCCGTCACTCGATCTCATAAAAAAACCGTAATGGCGTATATTTGTTTTTGCAAAGGAACCAACGTTTCGGGCCCTTTACAGGTCCCATGGTCACGGCTCACTGATATGGTAAAGTCATCAGTTATGTGCTATATTAAGATGGTTTCTTTTTTGTTTACTCATGCTCTTAGATTCCCTTTAGGGTTGACAGAGACTATCGATCGCCACTTAGCTCATTCTGACAAACCTCTCTTGCCTCATTTACATTCATCGATCTTTTCATACTGGCATTCGTATTCTTCTCAATACGCACCTCAGTCTGTTTAATAACACTCTCAATTTAATCCGGGAATGATCTTCAAAGCCGTCCTCTTCCAATGAAGTATTTACGTTAGCTGTGTGCATTTCTTTCGTTAATCTACATTCATTTGAGATACTGCTATTTTCGCATAGATATTCCGCGCTTTATATCGCACTTGCTCAAGACACGCCCAGTCGTGCTAGCCCTACAGACACACAACTTATTCGTACCGTCACTTGGTGAGAAAAGTCTAGTAACGAGGGAATAATTAGATCCATCATCTCAAAGTCAACATTACTATGTACGGCGTTTCGCAGAAATGTTTTTGTTTTACGAAGCCCGAGTTAATGAATCCACTCAAATGGATCTAAGGCAAGATCTTCCTTAACTCAACAGTCTTTGTTAATAAATATCACTTGAGTACACATCAACGGCTATTATTTATTTAAGCATCATTTGTTATCATAATTTTCGCTTATTAATAAACACCCCAGAAAATGAAACTATTTTTCCGAATTTAAATCGCGTGTATTTGTTTTTTCAAACATACTAACGTTTCTGGCCCTTTATAGGTTCCGGTTCACATAACATGACAAAATAAGCAATTTAGATCCCGAAAAACAGTTTCATTCCAATAAATACATTTTGTCATTGTACATTGAGTTACACACGGAAGAAAGTGTTTATGTGGTCTGTGTATTTACACCAAGGTAACACCATACTATTATAAAAAAAAATTAGAAGTACCAAATAACATCTTTAATAAGACTCTTTTTGGTTTCGAAGTGACTATAGAATAGAAAAGTCGTAAAATTTATTTTTTGATGACAAATAGAATCGCCATTTTGGTTATAAGAGTCTACATAACCTCAAATAGCTTTGGTTGATTCCGCAAAACAGTGAAAGTGTTGAATCAAACTCTGACAAAAATATATAGTAAAATTAAGGATATACACTGATTACTATATCGCACTGCTTTTTGGACTTTCTCAGAATCAATGAAAAACGAATTACTAACTTCCCGCAAAAAAAATCATTAAAATTTATATATTATAGACTTTTAAACAATTTATCAAATATATTTAGCAATAAAATGGAAAAAATAATTTCATTTTTTTCAATAAGGATTATTTTGGCCAGAACTAGCTCACAAAAAGTGTGTCTCATTTTGAGTTAAGTTGATGTCTTTTGATTGTTTCTTACAATATTCAAACGACGGTTTTTTGAAGTGTAGAGAATCAAGTTTTACGTTCAGTAATGATATAATATTAAATTTCACATATTTTGAGTTACAACACTATTGTAATGGCAGTGCGTTATGGTGCGAAAAAAAAGACAAACTTATCTCGCATTTTTACAAGTAAACCGCGATATTCAGTAGGCACTTTACACATACCAATGGTTTTTTTTATATCAACTGAAGTAAATAGAACATGTATACGATATTCATTTTTCAAATGGGTTTATTTTCGTTTGCAAAATAATAAATTCTGAAATAAACCCAATGTCCTTGCTGCTCGACCCAAGCAAAATCAACCGTATTGAGTAGTACCTACGGGAAAAATTTGAATTCGAACAGAGGTACTATCGACTGTTATTAAGTTTTAAAATCGAATTTTAAAACAGGATGTAAATATTTTAAAACAGGATGTAAATATTTTAAAACAGGCTTAGTTAAACCTAAAACATGCTTTCCTAAGAATCTACGAAATGTCGGTAACTACAGTTAAATATACATAAATTGAGTTAAACTTTCTAACCACAAAAGAAATTCGGTTTCCAGTAACCTCGGTGAAACACGATCGGCGAAACCAAATAGAGAATGAAGGTCTATCAAAGAGAATAGTTTCAATGGTCCTTTTTCACTCGTTTTTTTTATGTTATTTTCTAGAAGCTCACACGTGTAGCCGTTTATTGTGTCAAATTCAAATCATTTTTATTTCATAGGTAAGCAAATTACAATTTAAATCGCCATGTTAATTAATAGTAGGTATTACAAAATTATAGGAAAAACTTACCATGCGTTACTGGGAAATCTAAGAAATTTTAAAACCCTGTTGTATTTCGTTGTTGTGCACCATTATAAACGCATACAATGATTTTCGAATAACTCCAAAAAAATATTTTAAATCATTCACGTAGCTTATGTCAACAGACTAAGCGCGTTTGCTCGCATCGGCACCGCCCGACCCCCCTCGAGTACCCCTTGTACTCTAAGTTCTCTGTAGTTGCTCTGCACAAGTCATTTGTTGCGCAACTGTATGGTTTGTAAAACTGTGGTCGCTTACAGCAAACCAAGGCAAACGAGGAGGCTGACACTGAGTTGTATCAGATACTTTCTTCTTTTAGTCGATAACTTGTTTATGCGAAACTATTTTAATTATAATTTGTTTTATGCAAGACTTTCACGTGACGAAAGCCTTTTGGCGTATGACGACATGTTGCTTTATTATACCAAGGGTACGATATATAGACAAACGTTTTAGTGTTCTATTTTCGCAGGCTCAGAAATAAGTTGGCATCAAACAACGTGCGAAGTTGGAATTCCGACACAAAGTAACTTATAGTTGACTTGATGACGTTTCATATCAGAGTTTCCACATCATTGGTTGTCTGTCACAAACATATCGTAAAGAAAAAATGTAAACATGTATCATGTTGTAAAGATTTTTTGCTTCGTTTTTATGTGCGCGATAATCGGGAAATTGTGTATCGGAAAAACGGAAGATAGCTTTATTTTTTTATCGAATATAAATCAGTTCGTCCTTTTTAATGGAAAGTGATTATTGCTGTCCATAAGCTTCAGCTGGATTCGGTTAAAATATCGAAGAGTTCTGAATCGGTCAGAGCTCTTCGATATTTTCATCGAATCGTTCGATTAGATATGGTTCTCGAATCGAAGGGCGCTTTCCGATTCATACTCTCGATCTCCGTCCGAAACAATTACTGTCAAATAAGTAATATTCGACAAAATTAAAAGACAAGTATCCAGTACGAAGCTTCATTCGCATCACGCGTCTTTTCATTTGGTCAAGTAATGCTTATTTGGCAGTAATTGTTTCGGACGGATGTCGGACGGATATCGAGATTAGACCCCCAGATACAATATCGTTATCCAACAGCGTTTACGGAGGTTAGTCGATGAAATATATTATAAGAAAAATTAAAATCCTTTTACATGCATGTTTAAGGGCCGTATTCTAGAACTCTACTCAATGCTCAAGTCAGGATTTGAGCAGACTTGAGTACTCTTGCTCTCGGTAACTTTCATTCGATAACTGTGTTCTGAATAACGTTTGAAGCCTTTCTCGGTCGAGAAGTTCGAGTAATCGTATAGGTGTGACGTCATTTCGGTTCAGTTTCGAATACGACAGTTTTACGTTCGATTCGGTTATTGTGAATAAAAATTAAAAGAAATCGTACGATAACAAAAGTCAAATCGGGCGACATCTGAGTTATCGTAAGGTTCAGAATCGACCTGATCAAAAAAAGTTGGTGCGTGTTTCTTTTCCATCGACGACGAAAAACGCGTAACGTCTTTTTCGCCCTTATTACTCGGGCATAATTACGACGAATTGACAACCTCCGTGGCCGAGCTTGCACACAGGTTGTAGTTTATATAGGTTATGCACATTATGTTTACAGTGAAATTGCAACATGTGATGCGTATTGCTTGGTTAGTAATTAAGTTGGTCACGCGGGGTTTGTGTAATAATGATACAAACGCATGCTCTGTTCACACGAAATTATTTTACTCAAATTCAAATTCAAAATTTTTATTTCGGACCATGAACTCCTGGCCCAGAAGCCCCTGGAATTGATGTGTACTGAGCCCCAGTGCTTCTAAATAGCACAAGCAGGGTTGTCTAGCGTCCCAAACATACCCTAAATTGAAATAGCCTGTATATTCCAATGGCACGTTTTTATTTCTAAATCACTCCACAGCAACAACTCAATAGCGCGTTTTAGAAAATTGCATAAAAGGTTCAACGCCATCTAGCGGCATCTTACCTACACTAAATATATGTATAAAGTTAATAGAAGTATTAACAAGGGTACTATCACAAGGCTATTGGAATCACCACGCATACGGCGTATCAGGCAGTTCTCTTGCGTAATATTGCACTGAACATGACAGACGCGCTGCAAGAACGTGGTAGTCTCAACAACATTTTAAATCCATTATTATACTGCACTCGCAGGGCGTTGCCCAGCTGTTCAGTATATCCACAGGTTGCATGTATAGAAGGTCGTACAAAACGCCTTAAAAAGGGTGATTTTGACATTCCCGTCACAACTGTCGAACTTGCGAGATAACATATTACAGCGCACTGCCAACGTCCTACACTCCCTCTCTATATCCACGTCATCATATTGGCTCTCGGTGATCCAATGTCCAAAGTATTTAAAACGAGTCACTGTATTAAGAGGAGTACCACCTTTAGAAGGTACCTATAACAGTACAGAAAAGGTGATGGCAAAGAAGAAGAAAGGAAGGACAGGCCAAAAGGGCCTATATTCGTATGAAATATATTACTGCTTTATAAGCAGTTAAATTCACATGATAGCAGAATACGGTCTTTTATCTCCGAGAATTTTGATGGGAATGATAACGGTACGAAGCAAAGTTAGAATGGCGAAGAATTAGAACGATTCAAAATTTCAAAAGTAAATGGCCAAGAACTTGAGAAAAAGATGACAAAAAGTTGGGATGACCATAAAAGAGGCCGCAGACGTTTTATTTTAAATTCAAATATATTCTAGCGACCGAACATTACACATGACTCTTTCAATCAACGTATTTTAGTCTATCACCTATGTCCGTCCTAATAATGTGACATGGCGAACCTGCCAGAACCACTTACTGGGTTTCATAGTGTAGCCATCTCTAAGAGTGGTCCGCACAATAACGCGCGTTCGCGAAACGCGCGACTGCATCGATACGATCGCCTATAAATCCCAAGTGTAGCGATGCAATCACGCATTTGTATCGATGCAGTGACGCGCTTGCGACGCTGCTTAAAATTCCGTGTGTACGAGTATGTAAAGGCAGACGATTAGCGACTGTATCGCGTTTGCATCGCTGCTAGAAGTCGCCGTGTGTAACCGCTATAAGATCCCAGGTTCGATCCCCGGGCGGGTCTATATAGTAAAACTAAATTTTCTATATTGTCTCGGGTCTAGGTGATTGTGTCGTAGTACCGTCGTTGTTTCCGATTTACATAACATAAGTACTTTAGCTACTTACTTTGGGATCAGAGCAACGTATGTGTTGTTACAGTATTTATTTATTAGGTATTAACAGTATGGTAATTCTAATTGGTTATAATAATTTTATAATCTGAACAAAGGATATACTGTATGTGGTGTATTTTAAACAAGCATATGGAAGAAAATTCCAGAACTCTTCGAAAGCATGCTTTCCTCAAACCGCAGCATCGTTTCAAAGGAAAGTAGTAGAAAATGGAAAATGTAAATAAATACCTGGAACACGATATAGTAGAGCTTCTTGTGAAACAGTTTGTCCAGGGACTAATGCCATCGTACCTATTGTTGGATCTCGGCTGTATCCGTCTTAAAACGGACCAGGCTTTACTTCAATGAAACTCGTAATCTTCGTAATTTTCCCTTTACTGAGGTTTCTTATTCTTAAGTGGTGTAGTGTGTATATAGATACTCGTATATATAGGTATGATGATCCGACATAATAAATCAGTCTTGTATCGTCATTGAGTTGTTTCACTCGTAAACATCCTTACCTTATATGGCGACCCTGCCATGTCTAAGTACCGCTCGCGTCGCGACTCGTTTTACGATACAAATATCGTATAGTATCGGAGATAAGTAAAAACTAACTTACAGACTGAAGTGAAGAAAAAGTGAAGTGCACATCAAACAAAAAAAAAATGTGTAATTCTCAAGCACCAAAGCCTGATCAAAAGATAACATCGCAAATTGGTTACCAGAACTCCATAACCAACACAAATGTGGAAACCCACATAGGGGTAATTTCCTGGTGCATGCTGGCACTCCTATTAATGTTTATTCTGGTTGGGGCTGTCTTAATTATGCGCTACTGCGCAAAATGCTTTAACAAAAGGGTGAACCGTGGCGTAGAAACAGGCGTAATGCGCTTGCAGAAGATAGGTTAGAGACTACTCTCCTACTCTACTTCCCTGCTGTCAGTGACAAGATGTGATGTGATTTTGTGATAGTGTTCAAAAAGACTATAGTGCGGTGTATGGTGGAACAGATGCTATAATTTTATATAAGACATTTTAACATAAGATAATTATAGAATATATATTTTATAGGTATGTTTAATATAAGATGGAAATAAATACGAATCTGTTTTTTGAAGGTTGCGAGTGTGATTCTTATGGCTAGCTACCTGAGCCAATTATGCCAAGACTTACGTACTGTTAGAGGATATTTAATTAAAATAGGGCCTGAACGGCGAAAGAGTAGTAAGTCAGTTAAAAAAAAAGTTAAAGAGCGTCGAATTATTAGTAAAGCAGTATAATAGTTACTTGGACTCTATTAAGAAAGTGTTACAATTTAAAAGTGAATTCGAAAAGGAAGAAATTAATAAGTATTGTACGGATTTCAGAAAATTGTACTCAGAAATACAGGCTTTGTGTCCCACAGAACACGGAAAAGAAAAACAGAACACTGAGGAAAGCACAGAACAATCGGAGGTAAGTGATAGTAGTTATAGTGAGAGCGAGTCATCAAACATGGCGAAATTTGACTTGAAAATTGCACTCAGTCTTTTGCCGGTTATGACGGACAAGGAAGATAATACCAAGGAGTTAATTGACGGAATAGAATACTATGGATCTACGTTAGCAACTTCAGAAATTTCACAATTAATTTCTTTTGTTTTGAAGACACGCCTCTCACAATCGGCTAAATTAAAGATTTTAGGTAAATACGAGGTGGTTGCGGACCTGGTTGAGGACATGCGAATGCATTTACTACCATTAAAGGCAGCGACAGCACTTCAATCGAAATTACTAAATATTAGCCAAAAAGAGCGCAGCATTTCAAATTTCGGACAAGAACTTTCGGAACTATTTAGGGACTTGACAATTTCGCAGGCCAATGGAAATACCGATCACTATAATATCTTGTGTCCACTAAATGAAAAGTTCGCTATAAAAAGGTTCGCCGACGGCCTTCGAAATCGTCGAATTGGCACCATTATTTCAGCCCGGGATTACAAATCGCTTAAAGACGCCATACAAGGAGCCCAGGAGGAGGAAATGACGTCAGTTCCAGGTTCTGCTGATATTTTAGGCATGCGTAGACAAGGGCGAGGTAACTTTATACCCCGTAGAAGTTACCGAGGACAGCGAGATTGTTACACAAGGGGACCACGATGGTCTAGAGGAGCTAATCAAAATTACAGGAACACCCTACAACCCCTATATCAAACCAATACCAGAATTTGGTCACGTGGCGCAGCTTCTAGAGGTAGGTACAATTTCCAACGCCGTCCTTATACACAACGGAATGTTCATGTCATGTCACCTGGATCGCGCGTGACTACAGATGAATCAGAGCGCGATCAAACACATTTGGACTCATTGAATCATTTTTTTCGAGCCTAAATATGTTAATGCATGCAATAGTTTGAATCGGGTTTCATTGCAATTAAAACAACTTCAATGTAATTGGTTAATTGACACCGGCGCATCGATTTCTGTTGTCAAGTATGATCGAGTCGTAAGTTTACAAATTCCATTCCATAAACAAAGACTACGTATAAACGGAATCGGTGGAAGTGTATATTCGAACGGATTTGTATATTTAAAATTGAATGTAAACGAACTTGTTTTTGAACATAAATTTTACGTATTTGAAAAGATACCTTGTAACACTGACGGAATTTTGGGACAAGATTTTCTTCAAAAACATAAATCAATTTTGGATTTTGAACTAAATACACTAAACTTGACCACAGAGAGCGAAAAATCAGTGTCACTGAACGAACGAACACCTTATCTTAACTGTCGTGATCTATGTGACTTAGTTCCGTAATCTAACAAGTCACAAACATGAATGCACTCAAATCACACATTATTACAAAATTCATTTATTTTATAAAACGCACACACACTCACTCGACATAGCCCCGCACTAGAGAAACCCTGTTTTGCAGGTGCCATGGACACACAGATAGACAACCACAAATTACACCCAACCTCACGAGAGAAATAATTGTAGGCCAGACAAATATTTCTCCTGTCCCGGGTATCGAACCTGGCACCTATGCGTGGTAGTTCGGCATGGTAACCGTTCTAAAAATATATGTACCGATACGGTGCCTCCTACACCGTACTTATCAATGCGACGCGGATGCCACCCGTGCACCCGGCCAATCAGAGTCCCTAAATTATTTACGTAATTCTACTCATATTTGCTCTGACCGGTCAGCCGCGTACGACCGTCCGTAACACCTATTTTTGTTGCCAAATAATGTAATGAGAGCATTACATGACCGGTTTTGAATGTGAAGCTTGCTGGTGCTACAGGTACATGGGGCAAGTCCCGTTTACCATCAATCAATTCCCATATACAAGTAAATAAAATTAAATAAATGAAAAAAATAAACATTTGCGATAATTAAAGGAAGTATCCGCAATATCTCAAGCGCTAAACCGGCCGCGGTAATTAAATTTAAAAAGGCGCTAATGGCAATCAAAGCACTGTATTTCTTTTTTATATATGTCGGAACCGTCATAGTTTAGAACTGAATCTTCAGACATCGCTTGAGCAGATTTAGGGATCGTGCAATGAGATTACATTGAATAGTGACATTGTATATTTTAATTACTATGAATTTCCATTAATTTTAACGATCAAAATAGGTACAAGGCGAAACGTAGGATAGTTTCTATGTAGCGTGTGTGCAGCCCGAGAGTCCAACCACCACTGTGTCCTCTGTCGTCTGCCACGACCGTTCCTCACCCAGACACCGTCAAGGTCCACCAGCAGAGGGAGCGCGTAATACTCTCTGTAACCTGCAGGTTTCCGACATATATTTTTTTCACATTTTAAGAAAATTCACGAACTAATTACTACTACAATTGTAAATAAAGATGAATGTTTATTCGCTATATGCTACTATCCGAGTTTGAAATTGTCACCTTCTCCTCGCTGCATTCTAAAAACTTCATATTCAAAATTCAAATCATCATTATTTCATAAGTAAGAAAATTACACTTGTAATATCATATTAATTAAACTCCTCTGCTCATCCGTAAGGCAGAGTCCCCTGAGAAGAATGAGTAAGTAACTCTAAGGGTTGCTCTTTTACATGTACATCTGAGTACATTTAACATTTACAATATTTATTTCAAACATCTTAGATCGAGACTATCTGCATGAGCTAAACGGGTCACTACGTCTGTAAGTGCAATGACATTAAAATCTTGTTGCAGGTAAAACTCATTTGGTAAATAATGATTTTTTACAGCATTTCAATATTACAGTTGGCATAATCTCAGTACAGAGTACCGACCTCAAAAGTACATGGAATTACATCTATTTGCCAAGTTTTTTTGAAACCGGTTACCAAAAAGTGCGCAAACCCGGATTCATACCCTAGTTCGCCATTATACGTAAATTGATACAGGATATAATAAAAATCGGTTCTCACCACTCAAAGTATATTGAGAGAGAAAAACACATTGAATTGGAGAATAGGAAAATCAACCATTAAAATAATTGCTCCTTATAATAAAATTTAAGCGCTATTTATAAAAATTAATCAACAAAAAATAATCATCAAAATCGGTTCACAAATGGCGGAGTTATTTGTATATACAACAAAAAAAAAACATGCAGTCGAATTGAGACCCTCCTCCTTATTTTGAAGTCGGTTAAAAAGTTCAATAAGCAAGTAATGAAGTTTATTGTAATTCGAATTTCATACGGAAGCTTGTACTATCGCACACAGTAATAAAATAAAATGTGAAGTAAAAAATTTTCAGGGTAATTATATTCAATTACCTTGAAAATTTTGTCTAATACTGTAATTTGCATTAATTAAATATGCAATTGTAACCGACAATTATTCATGAGGGTCCCGATATGTATTATATATACGCTTTTACTTTGTTTGGGACTTTGGGATGCTTTAAATACACCATTTGCAAGGAATTATTTTTTATCACTTGCCTAAGAGCGCTATATTAAACTAGGTCAGCTAAATCCGTAAATGTCATAACCCTCATTAATGTAAACTTTTGAGTATCACAAAAAACAGAATTACTAGAAATAATTATACAAAAATCTGTGCTTATGAGTATACTTTAGGGCTAAAAAAGGATCTAGACATTTTAAGCTCTAATTGCCCAATATTTCGCTTGACGAGTAAAAAAGGGATTTCGTCCAAAAACTTAGGTTTTAAAATTTAGCCGATTATGAAATTTCAGAGCTGCTCTTGTTAAAGCATTTCTTTGTAACGACCATTGTTTAGTTGTACGTGGATTGAGCATTATATTAATTTGTACTGTATGTGTATGTGTATTTGTAAGTTTAATTTTTCTAAGTTATAATTTATTTATTTGCTACTAATTCGTCATGCCTGTTGGAGAAAAACTATTCACACTCCGCTTCATTTTGCTATTATATATCTACGTGTCATGTAACTTCGAAATAAATTTGTTGGAGTAGAGCTTCTTGTGAAAGAATTCGTCCAGGGAAGTAACTGCCACCTTACCGATTTTACACATTACTTCATTTCGGTTTTGAAGGGTAAGGGTGCTGGTAAAATTACGGGCACATGGGACTTGTCCACTTATGATACAAGGGTGCAATTTTATTTGGAATTATCAGAAATGACCAAAAGTCCATCAGGGTTAAAAAAAACCTTATTTTCAGTAACTGACAAAAACGTGCTTGATCCCTGGTTACTTGATGTGTGTGTTTAATATTTATAATATTTATGAAAAAAAACCAATACCATAGGTACACGTTCTCGCAACTAGGCTAACCAAGGAACTTTCTTATGAGCTGTCAGGCCCTGCTCAAGCATTTTATTTAAAAACATTAAACTTGAATCATACTGTATGCAGCATTCTTTTTTATGAGAAAGGTATAAAAAGACCTAGTGATTTGTAGATGAATTCAGAGATAAAAACGACTACTCCTAATCCATTGAAAATTCAAATCAAATCGAAGGAAACGCCGAGAAAACCTTTTTTGTTCCTTTTAGTATAATGTACTCATTCTACTTTATTTGAGGATTGCAATGGATCAGCATTGTTTGACTACCATCTGATTTTAACTCATCAAACTCATCTACCTGCTTAGTACTACCCGCTACTCCTCTCACTGTGCCAAGACAGTAGATCGGTCTTGTGAGTCTGCTTAACCGGCAGTGAGAATGCCATTCCAGTACACGACGACAGTTGCACGACGTGTACTTCCTTACTTCCTTTCAACCTTCCGTTTGTCACCTTAGGTCTCATTGTGACAGACTTCTCGTTCATATCTCGCATATATATTTCTCCGTCTATATATTTATGGTTAGGTTAGGCTACACACCGTTAGGTTGTAGGGCTACACTATTAGATAAATTCATTGGAACGACTCTTGAGGTCTCACCGTTAGGGTTAATAGGGTAGTTTATATTTTTTATCTTAACTTTACCATAATTTCATGCACAGAAGGCGGTTTGTATTTGCTGCATACAACACCACACACTACACCACACACTACATTGTCAGACAAGCACTACCACCATATTAATACCTAACCGCACGCTGTTCATTTTTGGTTGGTGGTTCATTTTGGGTTAATATAATAATAATAATAATTTTTTTTATTTCTCACCACAATACAACAAAAATACAAGTGCTATTTATATATAACTATACTATAGATATTGTGGGAGACTGGTGCCTAAACTAGGCTCAGGGCCTGTATTTCAGGACACCAAAAAAAATATAAGAAGCAAATCTTTCTAAATTCGTTCTAGGGGTGTCCGTGGATCAGCAAAGCGATTATTGTTTTCTAAATCGTAGACGTAAACTCAATGCCAAATTTCAGCACCGGCCAACTAGTCCTTACGACCAGTGACATGTCAGACTTAAATACAAATCATTTTTATTTCATAGGTAAGCAAATTACACTTGAAGTCGCCATATATATGATTAAACTCTACTACTCATTCGAGGCATATTCCCCTGAAAAGAATGAGCAAGATACTCTAGGGGTTGCTCTTTTTTTTTTAATATTAATGGCTTTGCTTTTGCATTTAGCCAATTAAAGTGTTGGGAAAGGAGAATTATAGATTATGGAAGAGGTACGGAATTTGGATGAAAAAGGATATAATTGCTAGGGTACGTGGGTAGCTATTATATATCGGCATACATACCTTTTAAAGCTCGATATTATTATTTTCGACAAATAAGGTCAGTACATTATAAACGTCTTTGTTACATGAATACAGTAAACTTGTTATGGAGGTGGGGAATGAGACACTGATTGTCAGGAGTTCAGGTATAAAAGTATCCTGGTAAATTGAGGGGCAGGAGAGGAGGATATGGTTTAGGTCCCCATAGGCGGGTTACTCTTTGTAAGTATACATTTGAATATATTTATCCTTTACAATATTTATTTCAAACATCTTAGATCGAGAATATCTGCAATAGCTAAACAGGTCACTACCACGGGCTTTCGTTATCCAAGTACGCAGAAGCTGTACACCTTTAGAATAAAGGTTTTGAAGAATATGTTACAAATACCTCATGTATCTACTTCACGCCCCATTGCTATGGTCCTGACCATTGACTTACAAATAAATGGACGACGGGTCTAATACAAAAACCACGAAAAAAATGTCCCAAGTCAACCTATTTAAACGTAGTGACATGTAAAGGAATATGAAAAAGCTAAAACGTTGAATTTAAATTGTAATGTCATCGCAGTACTGTCCAATTTTGCTTGCTTCGCTGTCAGTCGAACAAACGAAGACTAAAGCATGAATGACGCTCTGTATACGATTTTAACGCCCTATAAGTTCGGACACTTTTTAGCGCGGACCCGACGTCCATATAATTGTAAGTCAATGGTCCTGACACACATTTTTTACCTCATCAACATGCTGAGGAAAATAATGGACCTGGTATTAAGACTATAGATAGGAAGGAAAGAAAGAAGCAAGAAAATACATAAACAAATAGAAATGAAACAGAATACATGTATATAATAAAAGTATTAAACATAACTTATCACATTCAAACGCAAGACAAAAATAATTACCAAACGCAATCATAAACAAAAATTAAATGAAATATTATTTAGGTAAAACGTAAACTAAAACACTTACGGGCCAGGCTGTAGTAACATAAGGGTCACTAACTCAGTTTTGATGCATGTGATTGGCATAATTTTCTGGCAAAATTTATTTATTTATCTCCTCATGTCAACTTAACTGCTTTCTTTAAATCATTACCATACTTTATGTTGCAGTGTGATAAAAATGGCGTCCTAGATCTTTTTGATCTTTTTTGTTAGGAAACACATGGCGTTGATAGTTAATTTCCGATGATTTATTAGATTTTTTTTAATGATTCCGTTTATACTTGCTCATATTTGCCGAGCAACAACAACAAACTTCATGAATTCTAGTTGCAGAGGCGACCTTCGCCTGTGCAACTAGAATTTGTCTATTACCCCGATCAAGTGATTTATATTGTTTATGAGTTATTATCTTTGAGATATAAATTTAAAGAGATTAACATTCTTACACTAGCGTCACAGTACATTTATGACAATGTGATTTATGTTAAGAAGAATACTAATTTTTTTATGAAAAAAATAATAATAACGCACACACTCAACATAGCCCTGCACTAGGGAAACCCTGTGTCGCGGGTGCCATGGACACACACAGAGACAGCCATAAATTATATCCAAACTCACGAGATAAATAAATGTAGGCCATACTAATATTTCTCCCGGCCCGGGAATCGAACCTGGGACCTTTGCGTGGCAGTCCGGCATGGTAACCGTTCGGCCATGTAGGCAGTTAAAATAGTGACAGACATAACATTAATACAAGGAATAAAAATAAACTAGTTGTTCTTGACTGTCGTCTTCACAAATTCATTTAAGGGGCAATGTATTCGTTTCCATAATAAAATTCCGATTGATATTTAAAATTTGCCATTAACGCATTTTAAAACTATAGTTAAACAGAAGCTTTATACTTAGCTGCAGCAGGTGTTCTCAATATAAGATGTTTGAAATAAATATTGTAAATGATAAATGTATTCAAATTTATATTTGTGAAGAGCAACCTCTAGAGTGTCATGCTCATTCTTCTCAGTTGAATCTGCCTTACGAATGAGCAATAGGGTTTAATCAATATGATGATTTCAAGTGTAATTTTCTTACCTATTAAATAAAGATATTTTGAATTTAGAATCTTACGGACTTACTATTTGAACCGACTTGAAATAACAAAACAGTACAGAGTACTAAAAAACCGACCTCAAAAGTCATTCATCCCCTAGTTTGCCACCCTTATAGGTGGAGTATTTTCTTTTTTTGTTCGAAAGAGGGTACCTCAGTAGTGGTCCCATTTAATTTTGAAGAAAAGAAGAAAAGAAAGAAGTCGCCTGTTCGCAAAGGTTCGCTTACAAAAGTCCGTTTAAGAAAAAAAAAGTTAATATGAACTGATGAAAAATAAATTATTTTTTAACAAGTGTCGATGAATTTGTTCACAGTCGCAGCACCATGGGTATTGACCTTAACACCGTGACCATATTAAGCTTAATTTTTTATTGTCCTGTAACTTTAGAGGGAGACTTTTTTTAGTAAAATGTGTACATATAAATCGAGGCAAACAATGTAGACAATAAACCAAGGAAGAAATGTTTCGGTCGTCGCCTGTTTGTACAAAAAACCCGTTTAAAAAAATAATACGCACGACAAAAGTGTCTGTTGTACATTGTAAGCTGACATACTACACCATTAGCGGCTGCAGCCGAAGAACTTTTTACTCTTCCTGGCAGTGTATAGCGCGTCACGTAGTTGTTCTTACAAGTTCATATTACGTCTAACTTACATAGTCTTGACATTTCTTACCTGAAAAAGAAAAAAAGCATTGATATAAGTAAACATATACTCTCAGTATAGAGTACTAAAAAACCGACCTCAAAAGTTCGTGTTATACCTGAGTCGTAATTACATTTATTTGCCAAGGTTTATTGAGATCAGTTACGGAAAAATACGCGAAACCGGATTCATCCCCTAGTTTGCCATCCTTGGATGGCAGGTGGAACATATTCTTAAGACCATCACCGCGGTACCCTCTTTCCAACAAAAAAGAATCATCAAAATCGGTCCACAAATGGCGTAGTTATTGCATAACTCATTTACAAAAAAAAGAAATACTGTTAAAAAAACTTTAAATGAATTACGTTTTACATAAAGATCGAAGAAAAGGAAAAATTCTTTCCTTCCAGCTGGGAAATTTTCACAAAAAGCGCACTTCCAACTCATCTACGGAACAAACCAGCAGATATTACGAATTTCTCTATGCGCTTGCTGTAGATATTTGTTTTTGGTTTTAACGGTTTTTTGTCGTAGCGACACCTGTGAGAAAACTATGAAAGTTTTCCTTCACTCAGCCAGTTTAAAGCTACCAGCGGCTGACAAGAGATGTCACTAATTTGATTTTGATATCTATTACAGCAACAAACTAGTAGAGTACATTCACATCAAACGTGTAATTAAATTAAGTTCACATTCAAGTGAGTTATTCAAACGCGAGCCTAGTTTCAGGAGGTGAGTTATGAAGGGCAGCTCCTCGCGTCCCGTAATCTGCGCGCATAAAATTGATATGAATAAACTAATAACATGTGGAGAAAATTTGGCACATATCCGACGTTGACAACGCGACTGGCAGGACAGCAGGCGGCGCGGGCAATTTTCAGGTTGTGAATTCAATACCTGTAGGGCTTCAGTTGCAAACCAAAACTTAGCACGTTCTCTGTAGTTATTTAAAGAGAAATATCTGCATATAAAACTTATGTGCAAACACAGATATGTTATTCTTAAATAGCTCGTTTTAGACTTCTATAATTTAGCCTGTTTTCGGGATTTTATATGATCGAGTATAGTACATCCTATCGTGTAACGGATTTGCATATTCCTTGCACAACATCCTTAGGTGTATCGTATATTTTTTTATAAGAACGTTATTTAATAGTAAATATCTAAAGTATTTGCTCTAGCAAAATACTGTTCCGCTTCTCCTCCAGTTATTCGCCTTAAGCAGGTTTCATTTTTAGTGTTCACGTGGCAGTAATATTTTATCTCAAAAATTTCCTCTAGAAACTACTTCGATGTTAAACATGAATTGGTGGTTAACCCTCTGCAAAGTTTCGGAGTTTGATAACCAATTGCTGTTTGATGTTCTAGATCATTTCGCCATTCTTCTGGTTAAACAGACCCTAACTCGAAAAGTTTCTAGACATTTTTATAAGTACGAAGGTTTTCTATACACTTTCCGTAGGATATATTCTATTCAGGGTATTTCGGAGCAAAACTGTCCGATCCTTAGAAGATGCACTTAAAGACGTGGGTTCAATACGTACGTGGCAAATATCCTTGACAATTGATTTATTATTAAGCATCTAATAACGGCGTGTATCCGGGTGTACACCCGGATGTATACACGGGCGTATATCCGTTTGTCATATACAATATATTAATTTGCATTCTCGCCATATTTACAGATGTCATTATATATTCTATATTCAAATGTACACCTAAATCGCAAAAAAAATCCTACATTTTTATTTTTTATTTAGTTGCGGTAAACATGGATTCGCAATCACCTGATCCAAAGGTCATGGAACTTTTACAAGGCACGTGCTATCACACAGCGGACCGACTCTCTTGTTATCTCTTTCTCAAACGCATGCTGGCGTTCACCAGAACTGTGTTAACTTTTCATTATGAACGGCAAGTGTGTAACTAATGGGGTGATATGCAACGTTTATTTTACACAAAGAAGATTACCGAGTGTCTAACGATTGCGAGCAAAAACCGTCGCCGCTTTCTTCTGAAGTCAAATGTGCTGAGTCTAACTCAAAAACTTGAAACTAAACTCTCGAAAACATGGGAATTTTTGCAAAGCCGTCACAGTGGTGGTTGGTGGACACTTCTGGCAATTCCTTCGAGTAGCCAAGTGCAAAAATAGAAGTTACAAAAACAAAAACATTTTCAGTCATCTTTCCTAATTATGGAAAATTAAACTATTTTCCCGGATTTAAATCGCGTATATTTGTTTTTTCAAACAAACCGACGTTTCGTATTTCCTCTAATGAAAAATCTCAAACAGACATAAGACTGCAGTATTAATGAATATGTTTTAGTTTATTCTAATTTCTATTAGAATAAAATTAATAATAATTAATAATAAATTGAACTTAATAAAAATTCATTCAATAAAATAATTTGTAAAACTTAATATAACGTAAATTGGAATGTTTTCTTTGTAAAATTAAAAATAAGGTATTTAATTAATAGGTAACTATTGTAACTATAGTGAAAAAATAGGGTGGTTTGCATCAATATTAGACATAACTGGTTGAAGACTGTACCACCTCAGTCAACCGTGACCATGGGACCTGTAAAGGGCCCGAAACGTCGGTTTGTTTGAAAAAACAAATATACGCGATTTAAATCCGGAAAAATAGTTTCATTTCCTACACGGATATGTTTGTAAAATTTGAGGATTTCCTTCGATTTTCATGAGATTCCCTCATCAGATTCTGACTTGGTGACAATGGGACCACCACGAAAGTGCACACTTTCAAACAAAAAAGAATTTTCAAAATCGGTCTAGAATTGACGAACTCCTCCTTTTTTAAAGTCGGTTACAAATAGCCTTTATTTCTACAATTTGTTACACACAATCGCGAAAACCTAAGAATTCCCTAATTATGGTAAATTTGTAAATTAAATAGGGTGAAACGGGATTTTAAAAAACTAAATTAACTGTCCGTAAAACACCTACCTTAAGACGATCTCCATCTAGATGATGATGGTTAATTTAATGTAGCAAAACCCGGATTTCGTAATAAGTAATAACCGTTGCGCATTTATAATTAAGTATTACGTTTCTGCTATCGACAAAGTTTCCCTTCGAACTTTCTAAGAAGTAGACCCCTCTATTTTGAGTTTTCTCATTTCCATGACAAAGTACGCTTTTCTGAATGGTAATATAACTTTACGTAGTTAAATTGTCGACTGAATACGTTCGTAATTACCATATTGGACGTTTTGGATACGCGAGCCTAATTTACGTCCAATTACTGTTTAGTTGAAAAAATATTACAAAAGAAGAAATATTTTTATATGATATCAAGTGACGCAATAAACAACTCATACGCCTGCGCAACAATAGCTTTAGGGATAAACCACACTAATCGACAGGGAATCGGCTTGAGGCGATCATGTTTTAACCACACTTACCGCATTAAGCTGATTCCCCGCCGACGCTGACGTACTGGCGCATACGAGCCAATTGTTTCTAAACTAGGATCAGCCGTCGTCGAAGTTCGCAGTAAGCAGATTCGTTGCCAACCTGTGTCAAGTCGCGTTCGTACGAAGCGATGCGAAACGCATAACGTCTTTTTCGCTCTTACGTGCATGGACATATAGGTTTTTCTAACCGGCTTAATGCGGTTCCGCGTCGATAAGTGTGGTTTATCCCTTATAGTCACGCTGAGACATATAAGGAAAAGGAAAAAAATCAATAAAAACAACTGTTAAGAGCAGCAGAACTCGTTGTTCGACGATATCGGTGGCCCAACGGTTTGATTGTGGACGCTGGACGAGGAAGTCCCAGTTGAACCACTTTGTTCTATTGCGCTGGTACTCGTAGTACAGGGAATTTTCAAGTTTGAGACCAGGTAGTTGGTGTAGTTGTCTGGCACATTATTATTATTATTATTAAAGAGTTCGCTCAGGAAAGTACTGCCACCATGCCTGTTTCTGCCGCCATGCAGTAAAGCGTTCCATTTTTGAAAAATAGGTGAAAGTGGGACTTGTCAACTTTATCCTGGTTTCACAGCTGTGCGTACGGTCCGTACGGACTGTCCGCCTGCGGGCCAACCGCATGCGTAGAATCCGCAGTGCTCCAAATCGAGTATTTAATTGAGTGCGGATATTCACGGAAGACAGTCGCCTACAATTAACGCACGGGAGGCTTGCGCGGAGTTCACGGCTGCGTGCTCTGTACGGAGCAATCCATGCCACTGTAATACGATGTTCCAAAGGTTACACGTATTACACGCGCGAACGGTCCGCAGATAAATCTGTACTGCTCTGAAACCAGCCTTATGTCTCAAGATGACGAGGGCAGTGGCAGTGCCACTCAAATGTTTGAGATTTAAAGCTCTGATTGATTTATTGCTTGCTACCAGGCTCACGACTGGTATTTCTCCGTCCTCGTCTCGGATATTACAAAAAAATACGAACAAACAACCACGACAGTCATTATACGGAACCAATAAAATCTATCACAAAATATATCTCAGCGATGACCTATAGCTCTGAGACGTGGTCACTTACCATGGGTCATATAAAAACCGCAACGTCACTCGACGAGCTGTGTAGCGAGCAATACTCGGCATTTCTCTACGTGATCGAATCAGAAATTAAGAGATCTGCAGAAGAACGAAAGTCACCGATACAGCTCAAAGGATTAACAAGTTGTAGTGGCAGTGGGCAGGGCGCATAGCTAGTAGCACTGACGGCCGTTGGGGCAGAAAGGTTCACCAACAGGTGGCGTTTTAATAAAAATACTACTAGTATATAATAGCTAACTATTACACGTTAGATGGCGCTGAAACTCATTTTTCGTTACACTAAGAACTCACGGAGCGGTTTTCACCCGCGTCTGCTGCTGCGGGACCGCAGCATCTATAGAATGTAACAGTTAAATATGTAAAATTAGTAGCACATTTCACGGCGCGTTTTACGCCTGTGGTGGTGACGGTTACTCGCGGTTGCCGCGGCGGAGTACCAGTAGAACCGCGCAGGACGCGATGACCTGCGCGCTTGGCGGCCGTCGTCGCCCGCACACTTTGGCGGTCGGTTCAGGCGCAATGTGGTGCAGGCGCACGCAGGGTAAGTTCTCTATTAACCGCGCGACTTGCACTAACTTCGCGGTCCGTTCCGCAATCGCAACGGTTGCCCACGCAAACTTGCAGGGTCGTAAGTATTGAAATAAAACCGCTGTCTAGCAGCACCGGTGGACGCGGATGGAAACCGCTCCGTGAATTGTTAACCTTATTAACTTTAAACTGACGCTACTCAACGAGGGATGTGGTCCTACTTAAGCGATAGTTGGAAACCATGTGGCTGTTTTTAATATTAAAAAAATATTCCATTTTTCATACTATATCTACACTGGTACTGGTGTATTATTAAATTAATATATTAATATAAATTATTACTATATATTATAACTTTTTTTGAAAGCGGCCACTTTACGGCAGTTTTATAAGAACAATACAAAAAAATATGGCGATCTTCGCCAGTGTCAATTTTCCATTGTACGTTACCACGTGTTGCTGAAGCTGTCTCTGTCAAGAGTAAACTCGAACCATCAATGAATTAATAAATTAAATTATGTTGTTTTTTTATGAAGGATTTATGTGATTTTCTGTAATTGTTTCTAATTAATTTTGCATGCACATGTAAAATAAAGCCGATTTTATTTTATTTATTTTTTAAATGCATTTGCTATGGAAATTGAAACAAAGTCAGAAATAGTAATAAGAAAATCAATCTTTCGATTTTCCTGCAGCTTCAATCCAACCTTCTTTTATTTTAAACTCATTGGAAAAACTTAAAAATTAAAAATACTCTACGTTTAATCTACGAGTATAATGGAATTTAAATATGTTAAATATCTAAAACACATAAATTTTTCTTCAAGCAAGAGCAACATCCAAACTGACATGAAATTGAAACGGTTGCCCGAAATATGAGTTGTGTTAAAGTTACTCGAAATAAAATGTTTAGTATTAATAATAATAATAATAAAATAAAAGAAATCAACGTGAATGATTTTCGCTTCGATATTTTAGGGACTTTAATTACAAAAATCATAGTAAGAAATTCAAACATTTTAGTAAAAATTTTTTGTCGATAAACATCAGTCTTTGTAAATGAACATCACTATATTTGAGTCTAGAAATTTCTATGGAGACAAAAAGAAAACATTGAATAATAATAGAAATAGTAACTAAAAATGCAAATAGCCGGTGGAATGTTATCTCACTGGTTTTAAAATTTTTGTTTTCACTCCAATTTTTACAAGGTGTATCGCTACAACTTGGCATTTTCACGTTTTACAAGAGATCTTGTATGTACAACGATCGCCATGTCACAGTGGCGGTGTTTGTAGGCGTATTACCTCGATATGGTCATTTTGACCATATCGAAGCGACGCGAACCACGCCCCCATACCATATCTCCCCTTTTTTTCTATATCTATGGCAGCGAGTAACCGATGGTTGCACGTGACTTCCCTCCGGCTAATCTGGCCTATGTTCAGCAATGGACTTGATCTTCCGGCTGATATGATAATGATGAACAAAATCTAGTGGCTTTCTGTGTGTACAAAACCTTTAAAAGGTACAACAGGAATGAAAATTTACTACACAAATAACTTAGGTAGCTATTTTTGAGCATCCACTCTTATGCTTCTAACTTGAATTGTCTACCTCAAGTTCTGATTGAATATCGAATTTCGAAACTCGATTTAGGCATGAATTGCAATTTAGTGGATTACGGGGTAGTAGGCTAAACCCGTAAGGCAGACCAAACCACAATATCTAACAATTATTTGTACAAACTTTTCTATGAAATTCGTAGTCTTGGTCTAATAAAGTCATATGTTGTGATTATCTTATGAAAGTCATTAGGAGTCGATACAACCTCAGCACGAATTAAAATTTTTCGCGTACTAATACGGTTCATTTTGTTAAGGTCGCGTGTCAGGGCGCTGGCTTTATTTCAGAATGTATATCGTATACTTTAAGTCTCCTATAAAGTTCAATTGATAAAAAAAAATCAATATGTAAAGTACAAATACAGCGGTTTTTTTTTTTGCAAAATTTCGAAATAAGTTTGTGTTTTTTTTCTATCCAAAATCAACGAAGTGCCGTTCAAGGACTTTGCTAGTATAATTTTACGTTTTAGTTTATGCATAGCATTGACTTACAAATAAATGGACGACGGGTCTAATACAAAAACCACGAAAAAAATGTCCCAAGTCAACCTATTCGAAATTTAAATTGTAATGTCATCGCAGTATCGCGCTGTCAGTCGAACAAATGAAGACTAAAGCGGAGTTTGGCGCTCTGTATACGATTTTAGCGCCTTACAAGTGCGGACACTTTTTAGCGCGGACCCGACGTCCATATAATTGTAAGTCAATGATGCATAGTTATTAATATATTTTTAGAAGTCAGGAATAAAGAAATTGTGAAACAATGTATTTTAGAATAGATGCCAGAACACAGAACAATCGATTCAGTTCGACTGTAGATTAGGTAATGTTCTTGTACATACGTTTCATTTTCAGCATGATTGAATGTTTACCAACCTAAGGAATTGGTTATTTTATAGTACACACATAAAACATTAAAGCTATAAAATACCTAGTCAAATAATCAATTCAACAATAATGTCAAAGTTAAAAATAAAACACAATGTTTAGACAATATTTAATAGAGAGATACGAAAGTTAGCAGAGGAACGTTTTGACAAGAGGCCTCTTGCCAATGTCAATGTCACTTTGAGATTGAGAACAATGTGACCATTTGTGGCAGATTTCTGCCATTTGAGCAGATTGAATTTTTATTCCTTTTTATTCTGACAGAACATGTTAACGTTGTATTAAATGTGGCAGAGTTTGACAGATTTAGGAAAATTTAGCAAGTTCTTTATTATTTTTGGGAACAAACTAAAAACGTGTTGTTTTCTGCTACTACGAACATACATCTGAAGCGAAATACGGGACAATGTTATAAACATAACCTATATAAAGTTTACAACCCCAGCTTCTACAGGTTATACTCAAATATCTTTTTTGATGCTTTGATAATGAATCACAAGTATTGATAGGTCTTTTCAATGCACGTCATCAAAAACACTGGGTCACAAAATACATGAGACGCCGCCATTTTTCTTATTAGGAATCGTGTTTTCACATCGTACAGTAATCTATATCCTCAATTTTATTATATATTTTTTCCAAAGTGATTGTTTCAACACTTTTACTGTTAAGAGGAATCAACCAAAGCCATCTGAGGTTGTAAAGGCTCTTAAAAGCAATACCATGGATCAATAACACAAGAAGACTGCTAATCGCGATTCAAGTCATAGTCGGGTATTTAATACCTATTCGGACACCAGATGTCGCGACGAGTACCAAATAGCAATTTTTCTAACTAATTTGTTTACATTGACAAGCTATATAGATTTTAAGAAGTTGGTACGAGAAGCCATCGAGATCACGAAGTACAAAACATTTAACCGTGATGATGGTTTTAAACTGTCCAGTGCATGGAATCCGGTCCTTAGTGCGTGCAGTAATAAAAACAAAAACACCTCGAGTTCAGTTTCGCGTGTGGATACAGTGAGTGTGGTTTGTGTGAAAAAAGTGAGTGACAATGGTAACGCCACAACAAATCGCGATGAAGGTAGTCGTCGACAGCACAAGAGGGTAGACAGATATGTCTGCTCATAAAGCTGTCATCTGCCGCCGTCCAGTCAACCCGTGACCATGGAGCGTGCAACCGTTCCGAAATATCGGGAAAATAAAAAGAAGTCATACCGTGGTAAGAAACCCGATACTAGTGATAATCATTTATTGACAAGCTACTTTAATAATATAATAATAACAAATAAATCAACTAGATGGCGCTTATTGCATAGATTATCGCAGATAGTGCCGGTAATTCTTTTATTTTGTTTAGGATTAGCTCCAACGCAAGTTTGCACGGTATCTTTATAAAAGGCGGTATGGCTATTACCCATTCCTTTTTCTATCGCTGTTTGTTACTGGGATGGTTGGTCTGGAATTCCTTGAATTGAGGCGGAAGACTATGTTGCTTACCCATTACTGCCTGCTCTTACGACACAGTATAGATAATCCTTCCGTTTTAGAAAGACTGGGTCTATTTGTGACAGATCGTTACACTAGCACGGTGGGTCGCTTAGGACGGCGCGCACGCAACCATTTTGCAATGACAAACAAGATGCGCACTCTACAGGGTTTCAACGCACCGACCACTAGAGCGGTTGTCTTTTTGAATGAGTTCATCGCTCTTGACCAGGTTGCTGATGAGTGCGCGGATAGTTGGTCGCAACTCATAGCCGCTATTGTGAATTTATGTTATTGTAGAGCTATTTGAGCTATTTAGAATTCAAATACTTGTCAATATTATTTTGTGTTTGTTACTTTTATTATTCTTATTATTATCATTTTATAATTAATATTGTAATCCAATATCTTGCTGGTTAATCTGTAAATCCGCAAAATTTCCTTATAAATAAATCTACCCGAATTAGGACTGTAGGGTGGAGTGTCCATGTGTCAAGATGGTCTACGACGTTCCTATCCATAACTGTAGCAGAGCTTTAAATCATAAAGACCTAAGGAGCAATATTTTATATGCCCGTAAAAATATATATAATTCCGTGGCCGAACGATTACCATGCCAGGCTGCCACGCAGAGGTACCAGGTTCGATTCCCGGCCTACATTTATTTCTCACGTGGGTTGGGGTGGGTGTAATTTGTGGTTGTCTATTTGTGTATCCATGGCACCCGCGACACAGGGTTTCCGTAGTGCGGGGCTGTGTTGAGTGTGTACGTTATTATTATTAAGAAAGAAGATATTCATAATATTAACCTTAGAGCTAAATCCAAACTCATGGTACCACGATTTCGTTTAATTAAAGTAAACGACACTTTTATGGGGAACTGTAGACGTTTTTACAACAAGATTCCGGAGCATATATTAAGATTATCATGTCCTAAGTTTAAAAACTACATTAAAAATATTTTAATTGAAAAGTCATATTACAAAATTGAAAACTATGTGTTAGATATAGATGTATGGACAGACGTCACGGCTCTAGATTGCACACAAATTTGATTCAAAGTGTATTACATAGCATTTAAGTTTATTTGAAAAGAGCAAAGCCCTAAAGTTTCTTGCTCGTTCTTCTCAGGGAAGTCTGCATTGTAAACGAAGTGTAAATTTATTTTACCTATATCGAATAAATGATTCTTTGGCACTGCCACTGCGCCCGTCACCCTGAAACATAGATTGATGAGACCCATGTGCCTATAATTTCACCAGCACCCTTGCCCTTCAAAACCGGAACGCAGTAATGCCCATATTACTGCTTGGCGGCAGAAATGGGTAAAGACACAGTACTTCCTTAGTCTGACTCTTTCACAAGGAGCTTCTACCACTAACATCTAAACTTTATAATTTTTTATCGAATTATTAGAAATAGTGATATAAATGGCAACACAGCTGGAAAGGCAGAATATAAACACCGGACTGTATCTCACGGTCAGCCGGCTGTTCACAATACCTATAGGTTCTGTTCATCGGTACCATACAATTAAAGTCTCAATTTTTCAAGGGAAGTTATTCAGCCGCAGCTCTCACGTGAAATATAAGGTGACGTTTTTAGAATAATAAAGACAATCTGCAAGTAAAATAAGCCTTCCACCTGGGTGCATGATACCAGGAAAGGAAAATTACGTCAACTATTACATTTGGTTACAAATATGAAATGAAATTGCATATTTATTAATGAGATATAAGAAAAAAGCGCGTTCATATACTTGAAGCTGATGATAGTACTCGAGATGGTAATAATAATTTTTTTTTATTTATTTATTCAAACAAGCTTATAAGATTTCATAAAAGAAGAATAAGAAGATAATTTCAAATTTACTGAATATTTTTTAAACGCTGAAGTTCCTACGATGACAAATGGGTAACCATGCAAGTCTCGATCGGAAGTCTGAGACACGGAACTACATAAGTTGCAAGTTGCAAGTAATCCGCCAATAGGATTACTTCACTTTCCTAGCCTCGCTTAGCGCAACTCCGGTGGAAAAGGGTTAGCGGAGCTTAGTATTTGTACATACAAAATAGCGAGAGAAGTGTGCTAGGGATGCGGGCGAGGAATGAGTGCAAAACGGTGTAGGAAAGTAAAGCCACTGAAAGTATGAGACACTAACTGACTCCACCACACCGTACTCCGCCCGCGCATAGCTGAAAAGAGTCCGTAACTCATGAGGATGCGTTAGCATATGGCGCCGCTACACATCCTCGCACCGCCTCTCTACCTCGCACATCTTTGGTGGAAAGGCAGTATAAGAGCGTTTGCGAACTACATCCGATTCGTATCAGGGGGCTAGTCTTGTTCCCTGTCCGACACAATTACTTCAAATGGGTAATATTCGATCATATTAAAAGACAATGTCAAGTATGACGCTTCATTCGCGTCATGCGTCTTTAAATTTGGTGGAGTATTACTTATGTGACAGTAACTGTTTCGGTCAGATGTCGGTCAGAGTACAGAGTACAGGCGCAGTTCCGAATTCGAGAAATGACGGATCATTTTATCTCTAGGTTTGCAAGCGATATTTGTATTTTCTCGGATTGAAATCGGACTTAGTGCACAAGCGACTTCGGAAGTAGGTCCGAGTTTTCTAGATTTGTGTAGTCTCGGATTCGGAACAAATAAACATCGGATGCAGTATGCAAATACGCTAACAAGTTAAAAACATACATTACTGACTAACTGGTGGAAGATGCTTATCATTTGTTACTGGAATGTGTCCGGTACGAACAACCCTCGTTGATGAGAGACCTGCAGATCAACCGACAATCTTTAGATGCTATAAGTTGTATATTAAACAATCCCCAAACGAAACAGGCAAAAAGACTATTACTATTTGTTGAATCGGCTCTCCAACAGCGCCGCCCAAACAATTAAGCTATAGTTTAGGGTACGATGGAACTGGCATATATATTGTATAAAAGTTCCTAAATAAATAAAGATAAAATATAAAAAAAATTACTGACTAGCTGTGTCCAAACAACGAGTACCAACATCGTTGGAAATGCGGACGTATATTTTTGTGACAAAGAGAACAAAGGGTACAAGGTCAGGCTTTCTTTAGTAGACAACACATAATCAGGTGAACAAAAGGACACGAATCCGCTGTCTATCAGTTTGAGTCTGTCAATCCGCCAGCCGGCCAGCCTAAGGCTGCCTTTCCACCAGAGATGTGCGACGTAGCGATGCGGTGTGCTAGGAAAAAATCCACCAATAGAATAACTTCATTTTCCTAGCCTCGCTTAACGCAGCTCCGATGGAAAAGGATTAGCGGAGCTAAGTATTTGTACATACTAAATCAGGAAAATATGGACATTTGATACGACACGACAACTTCTTTAAGACCATTTTGAAGGGAAAGGTCGAGGGGAAGAGGGAAAGAGATCGACCTAGGCGCAGTTACATAGACCAAATAATGGAAAAGGCCGGTGTCGTATCGTACAAGGAGGTCAAGGACCTGGCTTATAAGAGAGATGAATGGAAGATGCTTCACGGACAAGAGTATAACTCTTAAGTTTGATGATGAAGTGAGTATTTGACCTCCATCTCAACTAATGGAAAGTGACGATGAGCCGACGATGTAGCATGTATACTTAAATAATGCCTATTCACTCTCGCCTTGAAAACGTCCAAGTTATAATGGGAATAAGTCTGCAGGCAGGGAATTCCACTCCATATCCGTTCATCATAATATAAATGTGAAAGTGTAACGATTCGTGCTAATCTGTGGAATATACACATCTGTGGAATATATACAGTGCGCAGCTGTTTGCATTGTCTGTTACGCAACACAAAAATGCAAACAAATTTATACATCGACGTATCTTTGAAGACATCGAGTATATAACCAGAAATAGAGACGAAATGTCATTTAATTTAATTGAAAACTATTCTACCATATCATTACTGTGACAACTGCGCTCCGATTGGCTCTTAGAGGATGGAAAAAAATAAAAGAAAGGAGCTGCCCTAAGTACAGAATCAACGTGCATATTACCAAAATTTGAAAGTTACAAATGGCGGATTTCTTTAGTGTTGTACCATAATCTATCGATAAGTCATTATCGACATGCAAATGTATGGCTTGAATTTTTGTTTCTTTAGTTTACTGTAACCAAAGTATGCCTAAACAAACACAAGTCTGATAATTTAATCTCGAGTGGTATATTATTATAAATGTCAACACACATTTTTAAACTTCAAAAAAAATTATTTACCAATAAACCTAATGATGGAATAGCATTGTCATGTAATCTAGTTACATTTAAAGTTCTGTTCAAATTTGACTCTTCAAAATGAAGCGAACAAATGAAGATGGTCTTTGATCCAACGTTTATATTCGGCAGTCCTATGATTTCCAACCATTCTTTCTTCCTTTTTTCATTTGTAGGAAAACTTGAAATAATAATAATAAAACAATAAAAACCTCATAGTGAATTGTTTTAATAACAGAATATCGATAATATGTATGCTTACAAGATCAACACTATCTCAAAATAATCGTTAACAACAATCTTCAAAATATACAAACAAACAGGCAATCTAAAGTAACAAAAGCAAAATTTGGCAAGATTTATAAATAAACTACTTAAATAAGTCTAATTACATAAAATATTCGGGCTATTGTGTGATTTATAGACAAAAAAATAACACATGCCTGTGCAATGTAACATTCGATTGATTTGCAGTTTTTCTATAGCCGCATCCTTTAATGCTGCAGCGTCGCATTTTTATTAATACCTAATTATTCTCACTGTCAATATTTTTGTCCAATTTAATTATAATACATGTGAATAATTCAATAATACATTTCGAAAAACATTTGTTTTGACATTTGATGTACTTCCCTTTGACAACGGTATCATGTACCTCATGTACTTGAAATGGCCACGGTTGGCATTTAAAATGACGTTACGAATTTTCGATTCCCGTGTTTGACACAGACCAATGTAATGCTATCTCTTTTGGCTTAAGACGGCACGTAATAGTTAAACAAAGACAATAATATGCTTATGTTTTCGACGTCGAAATGCATCATATACATATAACGTCTGATTTATATATGTCAACGTAACATGTCCTTTAGTTTCCATAGTCTAAGGATTGGCTAGCCCGAGTTCGAAACAATTGACAGGTGTTGTCAATGGGTGTCGTCAACTGTTTCACTTCAAATCAACCAGTTAACTTGAGCTTGCTATAATGGACGAAAATTGCAAAATTACATATTTAATATTAAATTACAGATGAAATGTGACTCCGTTTGTTTTGTAATTAAATGTTTTGCTGTTTTTCCTACACCACCGAGTAGAACAGCACGGCATTGTTAGAGATATTATCTTTATTATGATAAATACAGAATATTATTTGGAATATACGGACACGTACACACAGGTCATTAGTTGGCCTGTCTATATTTCAGTGCAAACGAGAGTTGATATTTGTAAGAGCTGTATCGCTAATGTGTTACCAGGAATATATGGCCCTTGTTTCGTCTCTATTTCTGGTATATATTCGATGTTTGAAGAAGAATCAATTAATTTATTTTATATGGACATTTATAATTATAATTGGGATTTTATTTACAACATTGACATTAACATTAATGAAAAATTTAATTCATTGATAAGAATATTAAATACATAATATGACAAACTATATTGATATACATTTTCCTATAAAAAAATAACGATTAAAAAAGAAAACCATACTCCGTGGTAGAGTAAAGAACTCAATCATTGCATTGCAATTTACAACAATTTCTGCACAATGAAACATCAGTTTCCACACAACACTATATTAGGTAATTGCGTGCAACACTATTCAGATTTAATAAAATCTATGAGTCTGCGCGACTGTCGTGTATACAATGACAATAGGTTAATGTCCACTAAAAACTCAAGTAAAGTAATGTGGCAAATCGTAAACAATGAAATTTCGGCAACGACAAATCACAAAATGTGCAAATAACGCATAATGGAAATCTTGTACCGACTGATAAAATTCCAAATTGTTTCCATGATTACTTCCTTACAATTACTTCAAAATTAGATTTACATAGTAATTGTGAGATATCTCTGTCATTCCTTAGAAAGTGTGTAGGTGAGTAGGATGTTGCCCAGTTCAAACTTCTAACTGTTACTTGTGACCTATTGGAGAGGGTGGTGAAGGGAATGTTGCATTCATCAAAAACATTGGACAAATACGATATTTCCATAAGTATAATAATGTCTGATAGCCAGTAATAGGGGACATACTCGTAACCCTTATAAACGAAATGTTTACCGAAGGTATATATCCTAATAATTAAAAAAATACCCGTGTATGTCCGGTATTTTAGGGGAAAGGGGATAAGACCCAGGTTGAGTGGCACAGGCCTAACACAATAGTTCCAAACATATCAAAAATGATAGAATCCATTATATCTACAAGGATTATGGAACATTTAGAAACAAACGACTTATTATCCAACAGACAATTGACTTATAGGAAAGTCCACCACCTTTGCCGCGCAAAGTGTAGTGGATTCTATCATTACCAGCATTGATGATGGGTACAAAACAGCAGGGATGTTTTGTGACCTCACAAAGGCGTTCGATGTAATTGGGAATGAATTACTAACACAAAAATTAGCTATGTATGGTATCACCCGAGTTGGTTACGATTTATTAAAATCTTTCTTAACAAACAGAAGGCAAACAGTTCAAGTCTGTACGGATGGCAAAAAAACCAACTCCGCTGCTGGTGATACCACCATCGGCATCCCTCAAGGATCGGCCTTGGGTAATACGTTGTTCCTGACATTCATCAACGATCTTGCGCACTACATATCAGAAGGCTTGGTGGTTCTGTTTGCAGATGACACTACTGTTATAGTGTGTGCTGAAGGCTTCACAGAATTGGACGAAAAAGTAACATACACGTACAGTCAGCTTTGTGAATGGTTTTCTGCAAATGGGCTTATTCTAAACACGTCTAAGACGAACCTAGTGTTGTTCTCACGAAGAAATCCCATATAATGCCCAATAGTCACCTCTGCGGTTACACTTTGCAACACATGCAAGTTCTTGGGCTTCACTATAGACTCAAACTTAAGCTGAAAAGCCCATATTCAGTCTTTGTGCGAGAAACTTGGAAGTGCTTCGTATGTACTACGGAAACTGCGCCCCCTTGTGTCCACTGCGGTGTTGAGGCAAACGTACTTTGCATACTTCCACTTATTGATGTCGTACGGTATTACAATGTGGGGCAATTCAACTGAGTCCAAAAGGGTATTCGTTCTCCAGAAACGCGCACTAGAACCATAGTGGGCATAAAAGATAATCAGTACTGTAGAAGCCTTTTTCGAAAGCACTACGTGATGACAACGTATTCACAGTAATGTACTACGATGTAATTGTTTTTGTGCGTAAAAACATACATATTTACGAGCGATGCACAGGCGGAGGCCGACTGTTACTTAATATAGGAATACTGAAACCCGTTGCTCATCGAACCCAACTTCCAACAAGAAATCCGCGAGTAATCGGGCCCCGATTTTACGAACACCTACCCACAAGTCTAAAAAGTGTTACGAATGACGAAGTGTTTTGTTCCCGACTGAAAGACCTTTTATTGGATAGTGAATTCTACAGTGTAGAGGAATTTTTTTTAAAGAAATTGTAATTATATTTTTAATTTTGGACGTTTGTATTTTGAAAATATTTAAATTTTTATTTGTATTTTTGTAGTTCATAGTTTTCTTTATTTCTATTTTAATTAACATTAAAATTATTTACCTTAATGACGATCATGTTATCCCTTGATATTATATTTCGAATTGTGATATTATGAAATTGATAATATGAAATAAATGATTCTATTCTATTCTAATAGCCACGACATAGGGGTGGAACCCAAGTCTAGTTTTCAAATTAAATGTGTAACAGGGTCCAGGAGGACGTGGCAAAGGCTCGTTTTGTCAGTGAAAGAAAATAAAAACGCGTTTAATAAACAAATAAGAGGAACTTTATTTGTGGCAGTACAGAAAAGGCGTAACGGGAGGTCCGGTAGGTTCTCGTACACAGCCCGTACGCAGTAAATATCTAATTTGGTCCAGAGTGAGCCGTACTCACATTGAATTCCGAATCAAGTATACAAACTTTGCTAAACTACTTTATAGTGCCGAGGGAAAATCTTAACACCGCGACCACCATCGACTCGCTTGAAGAGAAAAGTAGCAAAAATTTGCAATGGCAATTGAATACTAGCTTGACGACTAGCCACTGACAAACCACTACACTTAATTTTTAGCAGAATACCAAACATACAAAATCCTTGAATATAATTGAATATCATATAAAAATAATTGAATATCAATTCAATAAAAATTTAAATACAGTGAGTAGCGACATCTCTAGCCGGGGTTGGTAGCTGTATAGGTCTAACTGGGTGACGAAATACTTCCATAGATTTCTCATAGATGGCGATACAGCATTGAAAAAACCAAATACAAAGACAAGACAACAAGAACATAGAAAAATACGTGAGGTCCGCTGGTTCGTTCCGTGGCTTAGTTGGTATAGCGTCTGGTTCGGTATGGTAGAAGACGTCGGTTCGAATCCGGCCGGATCGAAGGAATTTTTTCTGAGTGTTTCTTCTTCTTTGTATGAATAATTATACAAAATCCTGCCATTGACACGCAACTGAGATGATTTAAAATTGGCAGAATTGAGGCCCTGTGAATTCACAGGCCACCATGCGTTACATTAGTTTGTACATTGGGCGTGATGGCGCAGACTAACACATCAATTAGTATGAGCTGTTATGCATGAGCAGCGCGCCTTTGAAGCTACAAACATATGGAAGCCGCCACTGGCTGCAACCTTTCCAAGGTGCGTTAGCATTAATCACGGGCCATGAGAAGCCTTCTTTAGGTAGCAAGCCGGCGACTAAAAAGGTCGCAACACACACTACATTATGTATGGATGTATGTACGAACAAGTTACCTCTGACAAAGGTAATCCTGTTAGTTCAGGGCTCGTAACTATTCTATTAGGATACTTAGATTTAAATATATAGCTTATTGTATATAATTAGTGGCTTTTAAAGATTGTTTATTTTACCATCATTATTATGCGCGATTCGGCCTATATTATTGTAAGGACAGCATGCGATACGTGCTACTTTTTAAGTGAACACTCCATTAAAAAATATAAATTAATGAATTATAATTATAAATTAATTAATTAAATTATAAGATAACTACTTATAATTATAAATTATTAAATTATAATAAAAAAAATATTTATTAATTCTAACGTAAATTCAATTTCGTTTAATTCTTCATTATTTACTTGATTAATCATTTATTCAATCATTTTCCTTTAATAAATTTAATTTAAATGTTTTTTAATGTAGTGTAATAAATAAAGTTAAAGTTATTAATGGGTATTATACTTGCCTAAATAAAGAAACATTTTATTTATTATATTTTTATTATTTATTTATTACACTTTTTCCTTTGCGTTCATTTCACACATGGCACTGGTAATATAATAGTGTATTAACTCAAAATGTGTATTTGTTTCAGAATCGATGAAAAACGAATTACTCATTTCCCGTGAAAGATTATCACAATTTATGTAAAGGTTAAAGTTTATTACAGACATCTAAGCCCCATTGCCAAATCATTTGTTTTGTCTAGTAGTCGAACTAATCTTGGATGCCCCCGATCGCTACAAATCTCTTTGTATTATTTTATAATACAATCTTTTTTAAGCTTAGTTTCATATTTAAATTCTAAATTTAAATGTAATTGTTTTTGGCGCCTTTTCCTGGCTTTGTTTGCTGAATTGCTTTGATAGCTACGTGGAGTTTTGTAATAAAAATTAATAAACTGTAAGTAGATTTGCTTGGCCTTGCTCACTCATTGAACAGACTCATGCAGTCATACAATGACTTGACTGCGACTAGAGACAGTGACATAGACATTTTTCATAAAGGAAACACTAAACAGTTTATTCGCATGCGCGAATAAACTGGTCCTTAATCCTTTACGTCACTGTACTTTCTCAAACTCGTAGGTATCTTAAAGCACAAAGTTACTGAAATGCAAAAAATGTATTGTATGTACAAATTTTTCAGGCTGATTTCTTTCATATTCACACACCGGCTTTTACCTATTCTTAAAGTAAGCAGCCATATTAACACTCTTGCTATAGAAGTTAAGTTTTGCCAGCTCCTAAATAATCACTCTTTATAAGATGCGAGTTAGAGAAAGTAAGGCATCGTTATAATAAATTATTGCTATAATTTTACATTTTTAATTGTCTTTTTATTATTATTTTAGATTATTCTCTAACTCTAAATGTTTAGTGCTGCATAAACCTGTAGCGACTTGGCATCTCGTATGGTATGTATATTTATTTCTAAGATTGTTTTGTGTTAAGTTGATGGTGTATCTTTCAATAAATAAAGAAATAAATCTAAATAATTCCCTACTTAAATTAAAAATAATTTGAATATGAAATGAGTATTAAATTATATATTAAATATTAGTGCCAGTGCTAACTAGGTTACGAACACACAAACAAAGTGTCTTCCCCTTAACTAATATCAAAAGATATTTTGTCGATGGAACAATTTCTTTATGCAAGTTACTTTTATTTTTAAATTTTTATTGAATTGATATTCAATTATTTTTTATGTATAATTACTCCACTAGTTTGTTACAATTATTTATACAAATATCGAACACAGAAAAAATTTTTGGTTTTACCAAATATAAAGACCCGACAACAAACACACAGAAAAATTTGTGAGGTCCGCTGGTTCGTTCAGTGGCTTAGTTGGTATAGCATCAGACACGGTATACTTGTATTTTATTTTAAGAAATTAAGAATGTTAAATTAAAATTGCTTATTAGTCATTGACTTACAAATAAATGGACGACGGGTCTAATACAAAAACCACGAAAAAAATGTCCCAAGTCAACCTATTTAAACGTAGTGACATGTAAAGGAATATGAAAAAGCTGAAACGTTGAATTTAAATTGTAATGTCATCGCAGTACTGTCTAATTCTGCTTGCTTCGCTGTCAGTCGAACAAACGAAGACTAAAGCGTGAATGACGCTTTGTATACGATTTTAACGCCCTATAAGTTCGGACACTTTTTAGCGCGGACCCGACGTCCATATAATTGTAAGTCAATGTTATTAGTCATGTAAAATGGCTATATTGTATTTAGTTATAAAGTTTTGTTTAGCTTTATAACACATTAAAAAAATATATTCTTGAGTAAGTACAGTTTTGTCCAGAACTAGCTCACGAAAAATTTTTCTCATTTCGCATTAAGTTGATATCTTTCAAATGCAAAATATGAATATTATAGCGTTATTCTGCCTCCGTGGCCGAAGGGTTACCATGCTGGTCTGCCACGCAGAGAGAGATATTTTTTCAAAGTCTAAGTCAAATAGGTAATCTTTATTTCATAGGTAAGCAAATTACACTTGAAATCGTCATACTGATTAAGCTCTACTGCTCATTCGTAAGGCAGATGCCCCTGAGAAGAATGAGCAAGAAACTCTAGAGGTTCCTCTTCAGAAAAATATAGATTTGAATACATTTATCATTACAATATTTAATTTAAACATCTTAAATCGAGAATACCTGGAAGAGCTAAACGGGTCACTACCACGGATTTTTGTCATCCAAATACGCGGTAGTTGTATGATAACCTTTAGTATAAAGTTTTTGTTTCACAATAGTTTTAAGCCTCGTAAATAGCAAATTTTGAATATCAATCGGAATCTTATTACAGAAGCGTTAACATTGCCCCTTAAATGAATTTGAAACTTTATGAAAACGACTGTCAAGAACAGCTAGTTTATTTTTGTTTCTCGTATTAATGTTATGTTTGAAATATATGTTAAAAATATATTTTTTATGAAAAATACTGGCAAGTTCTAAAAAGATGTTATACTATTTTTTTGTGACGTTGGTGTGAGGATGTTAATCTCTTTAAACTTATCTCTCATAGACACTCTGGGGCCCAGATTGTAAATTGCCCTAACCGCACGTTTCTGCAGGACAAAGATTCTAGTAACATCGGCGGCATTGCCCCTAAGCAAAATGCCGTATGTCATTAAACTGTGAAAGTAGCCAATTAATTGAAAGTACCAAATTTGTATAACCAACATTTATTTCTCTCGTGAGTTTGGGTGTAATTTATGTTTCTCGATGGGGGTGTAAATGGCATCCGCGACACAGGATTTCCCTAGTGCACGGATGAGTGTGTGTATTATTTATTAAGCAACCGAAAACTTCGCAAATAAGAATACGGAAACCGAAATACTGAAAGTTCCAAAAAATGTTGCTGACGTAATAGTATTCTTCCAACTTAATTTATATTTTATCGAAAACTTTCTTAGCCATTTTTATCGTAAATCACCTATTATAAATTTAAAAGCGACCTTATACATTTCATAAATTTAGGTGCTATTCCGTTACACAGAAGTACTATTATGAGTGACAACATAAGCGAGAGGTACATCGGTAAGTTGGTTTTTCTTTCGGAACTTTAGTTATTTGGAGGTACAGTTTTGTCGTAGGATTGTTATTTGAACAAGAACTTAATTAGTTTATATAATTGTAATCGTGTACATTTGTTTGAAAAAACAAATATACGCGATTTAAATCCGGAAAAATATTTTCATTTCCTAAGTGTAACAATCGCGAAAACCTAAGAAGTCGATAAGAACTTAATTGTATGCTAAATATGAGTGATTTTGTCGATATTTTGTTCATTTCTCAGTAACTCATTGTAACGCAACTAAGTATTATAATTACCCATAGGTCGCTGCAATTTAATTTATTTTATGTTGAATTAAAATGAAAAACTTTAAATGTGTCCTCACTATATATTTTTAACATAGTTCTAAATGTTGTACATGAACTTGCAAAAATTGACAATTCGGATGGACCCAGCAGTTGGACGAATAATGGGCCAATGATGATTCATATAAAACAAGTTCTGTTATTTATTGCATGAGCGTAACCAACATTCAGTTCATAGTCGATAGAATATTTATCGATTGAAATCACTGTCTGCTTGCAAGTGGGCAACACTTCAGTGCAATGAACTATGCTTTTATTCCATAGTAAAAAACGACAGATTAAAGATCAAATAAAAGTGAGCTCTTGGTATTTAAAGGCAGAAACGAACCACCAAACCCTGTACCTCAATGGTTCACCACTGCAGAGAGTCACGCAGTTTAAATACCTAGGGCACATTGTGAATGAAGACTTGAAGGATGACTGCGATATAGAAAGGGAACGCAGGGCGCTGTCTGTAAGAGGGAATATGCTGGCTCGGAGATTTGCTGGTTGTACACTTAATGTCAAATCACTCTGTTCAAAGCATTCTGCCAAATTTTTTACACCAGCAGTCTGTGGACTAGTTATCCCCAAAAATCATATAGCGCCCTGCGCATATTGTACAACAACCTGTTCCGGGTGATGGTGGGGCTTCCTCGACACTGCAGTGCTTCGGGTATGTTTGCCGATGCGCACACAGACGACTTTTTTGCGCTTATGCGTAAAAAAGTTGCTTCTCTAATTCAAAGAGTGAGGGGAAGCTCCAACAGTCTTTTACAGGTAGTTGAAGGAAGGCTGGATGGTGCAGTGCTCGGCAGGTTCAACGAGCTGCACGCTACTCGTGCACCTCGGTGACTCTGCCGACAGCGTACCCTTTAGCAAGTATTCTTATTATTATTATTATTATTATATTAGTACTAACATAGTTATTAAGGTTTTTCTGTTTACTAACAATCTATGGACCCTGTAGTCTGAAAATAGAGATATTTTTTAATTTTTTTATTTATTATTTTTAAAGAAAATAAAAATTATATAAGTTCGTCGTTATAAAACAAAATCCTCCATCAACAAAAACCCAATTTTGTTACGTGACAGGATGACCTTATGATGAGCGATCGTTGATTAAAGTCGCATCCATCAGGGATTTGCCGAGAGGCGACAACTAGGTCACTGTAGAAGAGATGTGTACATTACGAAACAAGGGCGACATAAGCGATTTCAATTGTACTGTTTGATCCCATAGTAACAAAACAATCTTCACAATGTAGTACGATACATTACAACACAAATAACAGACCACAATACATTATTTTAAAAG
Organism: Hyposmocoma kahamanoa; assembly: GCF_003589595.1. NCBI lineage: Eukaryota > Metazoa > Arthropoda > Insecta > Lepidoptera > Cosmopterigidae > Hyposmocoma > Hyposmocoma kahamanoa. Next base: position 8,002,071 of record NW_020653993.1, read on the forward strand.
GTTTTTATCATAGTATAATACAACAAGTAGGGTAACTCCATACAAACGTAGCAGCGCGACTTGTATGCGGGCACGCCCGCCGCGCGCCTTGTCCAAATGTATGCAATTTGCTTAATCTCGAATGTGTGCGTCTGTACTCACGTTTTAAAGCGCGGGTTGTCGCAAGCGCCCCTTAATTATAAAATTGTAGTCTCGGTATTTAAAAGGTGACATCCAAAGGTACAGCGGGATATCATTCTTGCTTGGTCGATATTCCCTTCAGGCGTACTAAGCGTTTTTCATGATACTTAATTATACGCACAGCCCAGGAATGGAATTCCGGACTGTGTTTTCGAGCACATACAACCGGAGAATCTTTAAGGTGCGACTGAATAGGCACCTTCTGGGCGAGCTGGTTTCATCGTAGATCCCATTTTTGGTCCAGAGGTAGGTAGTGTTTATTGTAGTGTTTATGGTGGTTCGAACAAGAGTGACTCAAATTTAGAATTGTTTAACATTACATTTCTATTTCATAATCATTTTCCCATAATAGAGATACCAATCCGTGATTCTGGTATAAATAAATAAATAAATAAATAACGCACACACTCAACATAGCCCCGCACTAGGGAAACCCTGGGTCGCGGGTGCCATGGACACACACATAGACAACCACAAATTATACCCTCACGAAAGAAATAAATGTAAGCCATACAAACATTTCTCCCGGCCCGGGAATCGGACCTGGGACCTCTGCGTGGCAGTCCGGCATGGTAACCGTTCGGCCACAGAGGCAGTTATAAAAATATATATATACGTAAATACCGCATTTAGCAAAGGTTATTTCACTACAACACGATAATAATAGGGGTTAAAGTATGAAATTGCCGATTTGTACTGAAAA